>NW_027554410.1:300000-545811 GCF_053574225.1 Canis aureus | reverse complement strand
AAGCAGAATGGATGAAAAGAAGCCAAAATGCTAATAGTCATTATTATTTTAAAAAAGATTTTATTTATTTATTCATGATAGACCAAGAGAGAGAGAGAGAGAGAGAGAGAGGCAGAGACACAGGCAGAGGGAGAAGCAGGCTCCATGCAGGGAGCCTGACCTGGGACTTGATCCCAGGACTCCAGGATCACGCCCTAGGCGGAAGGCAGGCGCTAAAGCGCTGAGCCACCCAGGGATTCCCTCTAATAGTCATTAGAGTGAGATTGCCCATATTCGCCAAATATTTGCAATGGCGTTAAGCTATTTAAAAAAAAAAAAAAAGATTTTATTTATTTATTTGAGACAGAGAGATAGAGCACGAGTGGGGATAGGGGCAGAGGTAGAGTTCTCTATGCGGGGCTTGATCCCAGGACACTAGGATCCTGATCTGAGCCAAAGGCAGATGCTTAACCTAGGGAGCCTCCCCAGAGCCCCTCCTTAAGCTATTTTTATGGGGGGGGGGGGGATAGTAATTTACAAGTTGAGAAGATTCCAGGAGCACTCCAGTTGCGTGCAGCAGAGGCAGGAAGGCCCCCCTCTGGCACCTTTCTTGGTTCCTCTGGCTTCCTCTCCTAGGCCAAGTTGGCTCAGCCCCCAGGACAGACATGGAAGCCCTGAGAGGGCCCCCTGCCCTGCTCACCCAATGCCTCACGGTGGACCTCCACTCGGAGGACCCATAGGAGCCCAGAGCCTGGGCTAGGCAGAAGGGTCCTGCAGGCTCTGCTGTGCCTAAGCAGCTGCTCTGGAAGTCCCCTCAACACCACAATCCTTCCTCAATTTGGCAAGAGAGCCTCCTGCACTTGAGCAAGGACCCCTATGTCCCTCAGACCCAGTCCCTGGCAGCACCATTTCCCTCAACGCCAATCAACCTCAACTGTCCCCTGACCTTCTAGTCTGGAACCCTGACCATGTTTGCATCAGCTGGGCCTGGCCCTCCCCACTACTGGACACAGACAGCTCCAGGAAAGGCAGAGACAACAGATTGAGTGAGAAGCCGGCCCCTGGCGCTCAGGAAGGAAGTGGGGAGGCAGGTGGACCCGTCTCAGGGGGGCTGGGGACTGAGAGGTGAATCATAAGGCTCAGGTTCAGGGGAGATCACCCAGGGGACTCCACAGAGCCATGGGGGCTGCCAGGGGCCTGGGAGGTTGCTCCTTTCTGCCCTGGGAGCTGTGGGTGGGGAGGACAACTGGTGGCCAGGAATGTGGGCTGGGTTGGGAGGGGGCTACCCAAGAAGCTGCTCTTTCATGGGTCAGGCCTTAGGCTGGGCAGTGGGGCTCTAGGGTCAGCCTGGGGCTGCAGGTGAGTCATGGGGAGGGAAAGGTCAAGCCAGGTGTGAAGAAACCAGCCGGGCCAGCCCAGGGCTGCTGTTCTCCAAGGGTGGGTGGGGGGGAGGTAAGACAGTTGCTGGGAGGAGGGCATACAGACAAGGGCGCTCACTGCCCCCCCTCCTTGGCCTCAGCTCCCCTGCTCCTCCTAGAGGGCCCCCTGGCTGGTCCCAAAGGGGGATCCAGGTGGAGGGATCCCTAAGGCCAGTTCCTTTGCCTTAATCACCGCTGCCTGGGGCGGCTCTTGGAGTCTGTCCCAAGGGGTGGGTGCCAGGCCTGGGATCCAGAGAGGAGGGTGAGGTGCCTGCCCGCCAGGCACCTGGCAGGGGAGTTTCAGCATGAGTGCAGGAAAAGACCAGGTGGAGGTCAGGGAAGGAGGAGAGAGGGTGGGAGAGGCACGACCCCGCCTTCCCCGGGCCCCATTGGGAGTTGAGGGGTCACTCACAGTTCTCAGCACAGGACAGGGAACCAGGGCCCCGGAGGCTCCTTCTAGTCCGGCTGCCTACTCAGGTGAGTAGGGCTGGGCTGGCTGCATAGGAAGCTGCCGAGGCCTCTGGCTGCACCTCTTTCCTTCCTGTGGCCAATGTCTGGGCAGCAGGGGCGGGCTCCCGTCCAGAGGGCCGGCCTGGGCCTTTCCACCTCAGAGGCCCTGGGGTGGGGATGGTGACCACACCCTGAGATCCCCAAGTCAGCAGGTCCCCCTCCCCCACTCCACCGCAACCACGGGGGAGGAGTCTCAGAGGCCCCTCCTCCTCCCTTAGAGGGGGTGGGGGCAGAGTGCTCCAGAAGGTGTGCCTCTGCCCTCTCCTGGGACAGCTTCTCCCACTGCGCCCTGGGTAGCTGGGTGCTGGCTGGTGGACGAGGGCTGGGAATTCCTGCCTCCTTCCCTGTGGCCGGTGCCCACCGCTGGGGACACGCAGGGTGCTTGGAAAGTGAATACTTGTTTGCCTTCCGATTGTCCTGTCCCTGCTGAGGGGAACAGGCTGGCCAAGGCTGTGGCCACCCAGCTGAGACTGCCTTCCGAGCTGCTGCGGGGATGAACCTTTGAGTGAAAGCCCATGGGACCACGAGCCCCTTTGGGACAGGATCGTGTCAGGTGTAACATGCTTTGCGTCCCCAGGGTCCAGCACTTTGACCAGCACACAGCAGGTGCTCATTACATGTCAGTTGAGTGGAAGGTGAATGACGAGGCTATAAAATGCCACACAGTGCAGAGGCTTCTCTCCTCTGGGGTGGGTCCCTGCCTCTGCTGATTCCTCTCCCCATGCCACCCTCTCCCCTTGTCCACTGGTCGACTATCCCCAATGACCCAACCCTGATCCTATGTCTCCTCCACCCTCAGATCATTGCCCCTCGCCTCAGAGGAAATGGGTCCCTCCCTCTCTGCCCGGGGCACCCCACCCCCACCCTGTTGGCCTCTCTCCCTGCGTCCCGTCGTCTCCCCAACCACCTCTTCACCATCCTCAGCCTCCCACTCTTCTGGCTCCTGACCGTTCGCTTAGATTTGGGGAGCCTCCCCCCTTGACCTCCACCTGCCTCTGGCCACAAAGCATCTCTCCCTTCCCTGCCAAGCTCCTGAGTTGTCTACGCTCAGCCGGTGTCCTTACCTCATCCCTCTGGCCCCTGCCTTGAGCCCTCAGTAACCCCTTGACCAGCTCCTGATAAGGTGGCTGCTGACCTCGCAGTCACCGTTTCTGATACATGTTTAATGGCCTTTATCTCACTTCTCCTTTCTTCTGGACGTTTCTCGGTGTCTGGACAGGCACTCTCCTGTTCTTCCTCCTTGTTGCCTATTCCTTCCTCTGGGGCTTCTCTTCCCTCCCTTTGTCTGTTACCCGAATGTGGTGGGGCCTGACTGTCTCAGGTGTTCCCGGCCCCACGTCCACGCACTCTGCCCGCCCCCGGTCCACATGCTGCAGGCCACACGCTGCAGGCCTTCTGCTGGGCAGCAGGCCCCCTCTCCAGCTGCTGTCTGGACCTGGCGCCACCGAATAAACAGACCACTGTCTGCGGGGTGTGCGACTGGGAGACTGCGACTCATTCCGACTTCTCTCCCACCTTCCTCAGCCCGTCGGCCACTAGATTCCAGGGAATCGACTTCCCAAATCTCCTGTCATCACTGTGTGCCTGGGAGACCATGGAGGTCTGTCCTCTGCTATTCTCAAAGTCCCAGCCACGGGGGTCTTTTCTGAACCCCCTCTCTTCTCTGCTGAGAATCTTCCAGCAGCTGCAGGATTAAGTCCACATTGCTGGTGAGAGTCCACGAGGTCCTGCCTGGCCAGGCACTGCCCATTCCCCACAAGAGCCCCAGCAGTACAGGATGGGAGTGGAGCTGCAAGGCCTCAAGGGTGCCACATCTCACACCTGCACCCATGCCTCGGCACCACGGCACGCTGGGTGTCCTTCTATCCCAGATGGCCTGTGCCACGCTGGTCTGAGGCATCTGCCCTCTTGCCAGGCTCCTGACTCAGATGGTAGCTCTCCAGGGCTGGCGCTGTGCCTCATCAGATGCTTGGCAGGCAGGTGGGAGGCCAGTTCATGCTTAGTCAAGGAGTGAATGAAGGGGAAGGGTAGGTGCTGCCTCTCCTGCCTCCTCTAAGAAGGAAACAGGGAGGCTCACCTTTCAGGAAATTCCCTTCTCTAAATTCTGCCTTCGGGTCCCCTGGGTGGCTCAGCGGTTGAGCACCTGCCTTCTGCCCAGGTCATGATCCTGGAGTTCCTGGATCCAGTCCTGCATCGGGCTCCCTGCCTGGAGCCTGCTTCTCCCTCTGCCTGGGTCTCTGCCTCTCTGTCTCTCGTGAATAAATAAATAAATAAATAAATAAATAAATAAATAAATAATCAATCTTAAAAAAAAAAGAAGGCTGCCTTCAATAACTAAGAGCAGACTGGGGATCCTTCCCAGGAGAGAACCAACTCCCCACCCCTGGAGTTTGTAGGGGACAGGGGGTCAGGGAGACCCACACGCGACACTGGAATAAAGCAGGGTCACAGGGGAAACAGGAACAGAGATACCAAGCCTCTTGTTGAGATCGCACGGGGAATTAGGGCCAGAAGGGGGAGCAGGCTGAGCGTCTCGACCAATACCCAGGTCTCTCCGCGGACGCCCGGTTCCTCCCGGCGCGAGCACCACCCCGCCATCACGTGTGTCCCCACCCCCTCACTCCCCGGTAACTGCTGCTGAAGAAGGAGAAAGAGAATATGGAAAGGCCCCGGAATGCGCCTCCGACGGCCTGCCTGGGAACGGAGGGGCGCCGGGGTAAGGAGCGCTGGCATCCAGCCATCTGCCCCGGAGAAGCTGGCCACCTGGCCCCCAGGGCCGCCGGGCGCAAGATCCCCCTGGCCCCCGCCCCCGTTCCTTCCGGGCGGAATCTGGGTCCGCGTCCTCACCCGCAGAATGCTGTTCCCCGCCATGGCCACAGGGGGGCGGGCTGCTCCTTGCAGAAATCAAAGCGAAGGCGGCGCCGAAGGGGATGCTAAATGCGACCCGGGTCTGCCTCCGTGCGGCGCCTGCTACGTGCCAAGCGCTTCCACGCCTCACCTCGTCGAAGGCTCACAACGCTAATCCTTTACACAGGAGGACACTGGGGCTGGGGCAAATAAGGGATTCCTCAGCAGCTGGCAGGTCACCCAGCAGGGTCAAATTCGAGTCTCTCTAGCTTCAAATCCTGAGCTCTTTGCACTGTAACCAGACCTGGTGGTGGGAAGACCCAGGAAGTCCCCGAGCGGGACGGTGCCTCCTTCCGCGGGGCATCCCACACTCAGTCCTGGCATGTGCCAGGCAACCACGCTGACATCAAGTACATCAAGGACAAAGAAAGAAACCAGAGACACAAGGTTGGGGGGTCATCCATTCACCCTTTCCACCCGTCTTTGGGCCAAGGGACAAACTGAGACCCTGAGAGAGGAAGTGAATCTCCCATAATTACCCAGCTGGTGGCAGATGTCAAAAAGATGTTTGTGCATCCTCCCTCCACGTCTCCACACCCCCCTTCCCCTGCCGCAAGTTCCTAAAGCTCAAGATGTCAGGGCCATGGAAAGGATTCTGGGGATGTAAGAGCGTTTTAAAACCGTGCTCTATTTTCGGTTGCCCAAATCAACACAACCGGATTCGAAACGAAACGAAAGAAAACAAAACAAAACAAACAACAACAACAACAAAAAACCCTCGCTGTAACCAGACCTCTTCCTGAAACAAAAAATTGGTGTGCGTGCGTGTGCGTGCGTGCGTGTGTGTGTTTAGAGGGGAACTGAAATGACTGAAATGTTGGAAGAAGCCAAAACGGGAAGCAGATCCCTGACTTTCACATCCATTATCTCATCTGATCCCCAAGCGTCTATGAGACAGGGGAGGCGGAGAGATCCTGCAGGCCCAGGATCCCGACGCCTCTCGGAATGGTGCGGCTGTCAGGCAGGTGAGGTGGCGCGCACCTGCCAGCACGGGGTGGGCGGCACACCGTACTCCAGGTCATCTACATTTCTGCAGGAAAACGAAGTGTAATAAATAAATAAAGACCACCAACGGCTTCACCCGGGCTCAAGTCCAACTTTGCCACCAACTGAGTTACGGAAAACACTCGCGCTTCGGGGAGCTTTGGCATTTCGGAATTGCAGATGTGACTGGGAGCCTGCACCCCTCTCGTTTCGTGGTTGAGGAACGTGGGGCTCCGCGTGAGGCAGCCCGTGCAGAGCCGGCGGACGCTAAGCGGAGCGGGGCTCCTGGAGCGCGGGCGCAGCCCCCCGCCCGCCTCCTCGCTCCCGGGCGCCCCATACCTGCTGCGGGCGCTCGTCCCGCGCCGGGCCGCGCTCGTCCAGGATGGCCTCGTAGACGTTCCCGAGTCGCTGCGCGCCAGGGGGCGCGGGCACACCCAGGAGCCCGCCACGCTGCAGGCCTTGAAGCTGCCGGCGCTTCCCAGGAGGCCGGCAGGGGGCGCGACGGCGGCGCGCGCCAGGTCGTCCAGGGACTGCGCGGGCCGCACGGGCGCCGCGGGCCGCGTGTACAGGCAGGTGGGCAGGCCGGGCCCGGGGCTGCCGTGCTGGGTCGAGGCGCCGCGCCGCGCGGGGCCGCACAGGGAGCTCACGCGGCCCCGGGGCTTGGCGGCCGTGCCGTCGGGGCCCGCGGGCGCCGGCGCGCTCACGAAGCGGTAGTCGTAGGCGAGCGGTTCGGGGGCTGCGGGGCCCGGGCGGAGCGCGGGCGGCGGCGAGGAGGCGGCGGGGTCCCCGAGCGCCGGCAGCTCGCGCACGTACTGCGCCGGCAGGTAGAAGGGGCGGCCGCCGGGCTCGCGCCGGACGTGCCCCCAGTGCTCCGTGCTCCGGCGCAGCAGCCGGTAGCGCTCGTTGGGCTGGATGGCGACGCGCCGCCCGTCCTTGCCGGGGTACTCGAAGGGATGCTCCACCAGCACGTACACGTCCCCCTCGACGTCCGCCGCCATCGCCATCGCGGCCGCGGAGTCTCCCTGTGGGCACGAGGAGGAGGGGCGCGGAGGTCAGGGCCACCCAGCCGGGAGGCGCGCCGCGCTAGGGGGACAAGAGACTTGGTTGAGTCCCGAAGCCGCGTTCCTCCTGTGCCTTAGGGCCTTGGTATCTCCAAAACGGGGCACTCGGATAAAATAATCTCGAAGGTTCCCATGCCCACAGTCGCTGATGTAATTATGCCAACGCTGATTCTGTGGCATTGCTGATAAGATTTGAGCCTCCATTCAATCCCCCGGTGGGGAGGTTGTGGGTAATACTGGTCCAACTTTGCAGCCAAGGAAGCCTTGACTCAGAGAGATGGGGTTGACTGGCGGCGGTAAGTCGACACCACACTTGCCAAAAAGTTGCCTGAACCTCAGTTTCCCCGTCTGTGAAGTGGGAAAAAGAGCTCATTCCTTCCGTGCCCGCCCGCCCCCGCCCCCGCCCCGACGCCACCAGCCCTCAGGAAATCCGGGTCCACAGAGCCTCTTCCCTCCAGGATCCTGCGCCCCCGGCCCGGGCCCTCGGGGTCAGAGTTGAGGCGCGGGGCTCTAGGAGCTGCCCCGGCGCCGCTCTACCCCGGGAGTGTCCCCGCTTCGCGTAGACCAAGGGCCTTGGCATGAGGCACCAGGACTGCCAAGGCCGGGGAACCGGTTCTCTTGGTTTCTCTTTTCTTCCCCAGCGGCTCTGCGGGGAACGTGAACCCGGAGCCTGGCCCGCCCAGAGCGGCCCGCACCGCCCCCGACTGCAGATCCCACCTCCAACCTCCCAACCTCCCGAGAGAGGCTGGAGGGCCTGCCCACCTGCCCTGTGATCTCCACGTTGCCCCACGAGAGCAGAGCGGCCCCTAGAGAATGCACTACCCAGGCGGTGTCCTCCCCAAAGCTGTCCTGGAGTGATGGCCCCAACCCACCCCTCTGCATGCCAGCTTAGCTTGGCTCTGGGTGGGGCAGCCTTGGTCAGAGCCTAACTGTAAAGCTGCCCGGGTCTCACCATCAACAAGATGAATGAGTGACTTCTTGCGTGGCTGCTCCCTCCCGATCTTTACACTGACCACATCTCCTGCCCAACTGGGTCTCCCCGGGGGCAGCAGGTAGGAGCCCCTGTGGCTTGCTGAGGCTGAGGAACCCAAGGAACAGGGTCTGGCCGGCAGGGGTCCGGGTAGGGGCTCCTAGTGCCCCTTCCCCACTTTCTTAAGCTCTCCTCGATGGGGAAAGGGGTGCACAGTGGGCCCTGGAGGCGCAGTCAGTAAGCTGCCTGGAGCAAAGGCAACAAACCCTGGGAGGATACCCCTTCTCGTCACCTTCTCCTGGACCCCTGGCACTCGCTCACCTTGGCAGGGCAGGTCTCTGCGGGCCCATGGTGAAGGGCTAGATAGACCTTCCAGCCAGCAAACGATGCAGGTTAGGCCCCCATCTCGTTGGGCGGGGCTTCTGAGGGCTGGGTCGGGAAACCTCGGGGAGCAGGAGCTGCCAAGGGGAGCAAAGAGGCAGAGGGAGGCTCCGGAGGGCTGCCCCCAATTCTGGGAGGGGCGAGGAGGAGCCTGAAGGAGTGTCTGGGCCAGTGGAGACATTGGGAGCGGGCCCAGGGCAAGAGAAGGCAGGAGGGAGGGGCGGCAGCTGGCAGGGCTGCGACTGAAGGTGTGCTGTGCTGCCTGCTGGCAAGCAGAGCCCAAGGTGGGTAGACTCCCACCCTGCGCCCTCCACCAACGCCCCCCCCCCCCGCGGGATTTGTTGGCCTCCAGCCTCTGTGTCCCCTGGGTGCGCTGCTCCGGGGCTGCTCCACCCCGGATCGTCGTCTCCAGGCGTCCCCTTACGGGTGAGGCCATTTGCACCCTGAATCACCAACTGCCAACCGCGAGCCCTCTCCAGCCCGATTGCTGGCACTACTCGCTTCGGGCCCACCTCCGCCCTCCCCAGGCCCTTTCCCCGCACAGCTTGGCCGGGCCTGGAAAGACTCAGGGCGGGGGTCCCAAGGCAGGGATGCCCACCAGAGCGGGGGTCTCGGGCTGGGTGGGGAGGGGACCCGGACTCGGCTCCTTCCCCAACTCGGGGGAGCGCGGAGGTTCCCTGAAACTCCAGGACTGATCCGTCCCCAGGAGCTGCTTTGGGTCCACTGGCCTGGGGACGAGAGTCACAGCGGCGCCAACGCCTGGGTCGGCGCGGGGGGCCTGCACCTGGGCCCGTCCTGTCCCCGGACGGAGGGCAGCCCTTTTCATCTCCGCTCCTCGCGGGGGGATCCGAGCCGCGCGGCCCTGCTCGCGGGTCCCGCAGCTCCGGCCCCAGCGCCCCGGGAAGGGGAGCCGGCGAGAGAGAACCCGCCACCTGCAGCACCGCACCCCCACCGGCCCCCGGCTCAGCGCCCCCCGCCCGGCCCGGCCCCGGCCCCTCGGGGTGTCCGCTCACTGGCTTCGCCTCCACTCGTCCCCGCAGGGCGCGTGGTTTCGGCGTCCGCGCTCCCTCCTCCACCGCCCAGCTCCCGCGCAGCCCGCTTTCCTGCTCAACAATACAGCGAGGGAGGCACCAGCGGAGAGCGCCGGGCAGAACTTCCTCCCGGGCCGAGGCTGGGCTGTGGCTGCTAGAGACAATCCCCGGTGTCCCGCTTCCTGTCCCCTCTGGGCCCAGGGAGCGCAGACGCCACCGCTCCCCCCCCCCCCCCCCGCCCTTCCTGGGCCACACCTGGCTGTCTCCCGGAGGTGTAAGCAGGAGGGCGAGGATGGTGGTGTGAGGTGGGGGCGTGGGGGGGGGGCGTGGGGGGGCAGCCTCCTCGACTACTTCTGGCCAGATTTCCCTCCCACTGTTTGATTCCGTCCCCCTGCTGCCTAGATCCTCCTCTGGAAGAGGGCCACCCTCCAGTCTGTAGGGTAAGCCCAGAGCAGCCTGCTGGAGCTGGACTCCTAGCACTTGAAATTTTCTCTCCTGTAAACTGGGGACAGTGACACCTACCTCCCAGGGTAGTTGGCGAGATTGAATGAGATGCACTAAGCACAGTATAGTATCACATTATTATAGGAGCACACATTTGTTATTATGAACATTATTTTTATTAGAAGATGAGCTGTCTTCTCTGGTGTTGGGTTGTCTCCAACCCCCCATTCTCCTTCAGGCAGGAGGGGGAAGGGAGAAAGGAATGTCCTCAGAGGCACCTTGCTGAGGATGAGGCACCCAGGTCGCCTGGCCCTGGCCTCCCTGTCCCTAGGCCTCAAACCCAGTTCCTTTTGTCTTCTCAGAGCCCACTTCCTACTGACCTGGAGAGACTTGAGGCCCCTGAGGGAAGCTGGGGCTCAGGGGATGTGCAGAAGGTGCTCCCCCAGGGCCAAAAGGCATCTTCAAGGACAAGGAACTGCAGACAGAGCAGAGTGTTTCAATCACATTTTTCCACAATCTGCCTTCCCTGGAACTAGTCTGTTTCCTTCTTCTGGCCTCACCACGGGCAGTGGTGGGCTTCTCCTGGCACTTAGAGGAAGGTAGTGGCCAAGTCTAGGCCACTGGGATCCCTGATTCTGGTGCTGCTCAGCCTTTTCTAAGCCCCCCCTCTTGCCTTGGAAAACCCAGTAGGAAATAGTCCCAACATTCTTCATGTTCCAGTGTCAGGGCTCTGTGCTTTGACAGGCACAGGGAAGGTGCCACTCTGGTGGGATTTCAGGCAGCAGCTTCATCTGTTATGCATGAGTGTACGTGAGGAGACCTCCAGCAAGGCCCCGAAATCTCCCCCTGGCTCCCTGGCCAGGACTCCTAGTGGCACCTCTTCTCCCCTGCGTGCCCGCGCCCCTTGCTTGCAAATGTTTACTACCAACCCTCCCTCTCCAGGCCTCCCCAGCTAATGAGGGGGGGGGCATCCAACCACAGGATGGCTGGTGGCCTCCCCCAGCCAGTGGCAGCATCAGGATTCAGAAGCAAGATCACAGGTGAAAAAGATCAGGTCTTTACTGCAAAATCACCCAAAATGCACACGGTAGCAGTTCCTTCCATACATTGCAAAGCGCTGTTCAGGGCCAGCGCCCCCCCGCTAGAAACAGTTTATTGCATAAAATGGCATTTTAAAAATAGTGTGGGCACCACTGAGGTTCACATCAGCTTTCCATTGGAGGTGAGAGGGTAAAAGTCAACTCATTTGATTAGCAGCTTTCTGGTGCTGGGGAGAGGGTCAGTTCTAATGCTACTAGTCCCTGGGAGGGCGGCGGCGGCGGGGTGGATACCCAACCTAAGCAAGCTCCCTAGGGCCTCACTCCTGCTGCCTCCTAGGGCACCTTCTGGTGCACATAACATACTCACGGGCCTGAGGAGCCAGGGCTGGGCCTGGGCAGCACTGCCCACCCCAGGCCAGCCCCTGTCCACTTGGGGACCTGGGGCACCTGCAGCTCTGCTTAGGCTGGGTCTGTGGGGGAGCATTAATGCTGGCTATGGGGGTGCAGGATGGGGATAAGGACCCACTTTCCCATTTAGGAGGCTTTGGCATGCTGGGCCTAGGTGTGCACCATCTTCCGTGCCGGGGACAGAGAAGTTGTGGGGCAGCCCCCTGTTACAGGCACCCCCACCCCCCACCACCTCCTCTGTTCTATTGCACAATTTATCCAGCTTCACAGGGCTGGGCAGGTGACTCAGCAGCCGAATCACCCCCAGGGAGAGGTGGGAGTAGATTCAGCTCTTTACAGTGACAGGCAATCTCCACCTGAGGCCCCCAATTCAAGCTGAGAGCAGAGAGGATGGCCAGAGGACCCAGGGCTGCGGGGTGGGGGTGGGGGCTGTGGGTCCAGGAAAGATGGGATAAGGCAGCAGAGAAATCAACCCCCAAACCCCAGGGTCTAAAGGTCACTTTGAAAACAATGGCAGGCTCCTGCTCTACCCCAAGACCCCCTTGAAAAGGCAATCATGCTCCAATGACGTTTTCCGGTCTCTGGTAGGGCCCCTCCTGGGCCAGTCCAGCAAAGCTTTGTGAATTCATGGCTTTGTAAACTGAGGCTCAGTGTCCTTCCAACAGGTGGCTGCTCCCACGTGTCCCTGTGCGTCTCTGCAGCAGGGCCGGCACTCTTTGTGGAAGGATGGGGTCACCACTCCACAGTGCGGGGCCTGGCAGTCCCGATGCCCGAGGCTGGCCGCTGGCCTGGGCTTGTTGCCCTCTCTGTGGGCCCAGCCTGCCTCTGTTCCCAGAGGGCTCAGTCATGCGGTGGGGGAACAGGGCGAGAGTATGTCTGCAGCCGCCCCCGGCCCATCTGGCTGCGGGTCTGTGGTAGGATGGGACGGCGAGGGGCTGAGGGGTAGGCAAGATGACCACCCTGCCCTGAGCCAAGAAAGGCTCAAAGTGCTGACAGTGCGGGTTCCAAGTCCCTCCCTTCTCCCTCAGGGACCAAGATCCCTAGCTGCACGAGAGCTGGGGGGCTCTGACATGGAGAAAGGGGATGGGGCTTCCAGGTGAGGTGGACAGGGCAGGGCAAACAGAGGGAGAGGGAGAGGACGGTCATCGAGACCCATCCCACCAGCCCCCGGGCAGTTTGGCACGTCGTACTTGAGCCGTGGGCAGTGAGCGCCCGGTGTAGGAGAAGGAAAGGCACCCAGTCCAGCTGGCAGGCTCTGGCCCAGCAGTGGCCTGCCTGTCCAGCCACCCGCCTGCCTGCGGGCCAAGTGTTCCCACACATTTGCTCAGCATGAGAAGGCCTGGATTTCTTGGGTGACTTGTGTAGGGTCAAGAATAAAAAAATATTTTCCGTTGAAATATGAAGGGGAAAAAAAAACCTGCCTTAAAAAACTAGACCTTTTAATCAGGAATGTGGAATTGAGAATGCGCCCAAGTCTTGTTTCCACAGTGTTTGAACAGCCCTGATGGATGTGCCATGTCTGTGAGGTGAGCTGGGGCCTGATTAGTGCAAAGTTCCCCCTCCCTGCATCCCCTGGAATGGGGGCATCTGATGATGTCCCCATGTCCGGGAGCAGACAGGTGGTAGAGGGACTGGGTGACATCATCGAGGGCTTCCTCTGGTAGGCTCGTGCTCTGGTCACATCGGAGTCTTCGTGACAGGGGAGACAGCTGTGACACCTTGAGAGGATCCGGACTGACGCCAAACCCAGCTGAGATGGGTGAGCCGAGCCGCCACCCCGCAGCCTTGGTGGGGACAGCTCGCTGACTTAGGTGAGAGTGCTCTGTTCTTGGTACTTGCGCCGGCGGGCACAGCGGGGGCAGCCCTTCTTCACCACGGCCTGGCAGCTCTGGTGGAAGACGGTCTAGCACTCGCCACACCTGGGGGATAGCAGCAAGCACCGCCTGTGCCATGGGCCGGGGGGCTGGCCAGCCTTCCTGACCAGAACCCGCGGGGAGGCTGAGCGGCACCTGCCACCCAAGGCACCTGTGCGCTGCCCCTGCATGGTCAAATAAAACCTCGCGACAATGCTTACCCTCCTTCACACCACAGGCACTGCTGACACTCTCTGTTCAAATTCACTTTTTAAGATGCTGCTTGAGACTCATGACATGACTTCTTGCCTATGTTGAAAACCCTCTGCTGTTTAAAAAACTCAGCCTAGGGGCTGAATCTAGGCCATGAGACACCTACTGAACATGAATGAATGCTCCCGCCTGCTCAGTTTTCCCCTCCCACACGGGCTGGAATGGAGGTTTGGTGGATGAATTTTTCCATTTAGAGGCTTCTGATAATGAGTGATAATCGGGTAAGATCCATCATTACTGCAGGAGAGAGGCAGGCAGGTACCACCCACAGGGTGCCCACTTTGTGCCTGGCCTGTGCCAATGCTCCGGGGCAGTAACTCATTCAGTCCCTCCTCACCCTGTTTGTAGATGACAAAACTGAGGCCCCCGCTCAAAGAGGCAGCAAGCCACCTCCTCTCTAGGGAGACAGACAGCTTCCTTGATCTAGGCAGGGGCCTTGGAGGGCTCTCTGAGCTGGACCGGAGCCTCCGTGACTGCTCAGGGCATCGGTACCGGCACAGACAGGGTGTCTCTGTATTTCTGCACAATGGCACTGGGCCTGCCTCCCTGGATAGCTGGGGCCAGCTGTGGATAGGGGTGGGGTGGCAGGCTGGGTGTCCCACATACCTGACTGTGGCGTCAAACTCGAAGGGGAAGATGATGTCGTGGTGATGGCAGATCTGGCAGATGAAGCCACGCTGGGTGCACAGGTCACAGTGGTAGACGTGCTGGGAGGCAAATCCAATCAGGGTGTTGAGGAACCCTTCATACACTCCATCCACGATCTGTGGAGGGCAAGTGCAGGCCGACAGGCCTTTCGGGTAGCTGTGCTGAGGCTGAGGCCATCTATAAAATGTGGCTCCACCTTGCCTCAAGAACTCCTATTCCCAAAGAGTATCTTCCCACTTGGGCAAGAACCACCCCCCCCACCCCCCCACCCCGGTCCAGGCTGAACAATGCAGGTGTACAGCTCCCCCACATGGAGGTCACTGGGGGTAACCGGCTTAAGGATGAGACCCAAATCCACAGTGCCCTCCCTGAAGGAAGGAATGTCCTCAACTTTCAGGCCTGGGGCCTCTCCTCCTGCTGCCCTCTAGCTGGGGACGAGGCCAGAGGCAGGGAAGGGGCCAAGGCGCTCCTGTTCCCCAGGCTTTGCTGGACTGCCTGCTAACTGCAGGGGGCTGGCGCTCAGTCACCGCCCAGGAATCCTGGGACAGCCAGACACATAGTCTGAGGTGCTGAAAAGCTGCAGCCACCCCTCCCGTCTGATGTCTCCAGGAATGAGGCCCCTCTGGGGGTAGAGAAAGGCAGTCTCACCTGCTGGAGGTCGGCAACACTGTACTTGTGGGGAGACTCCAAGAGGTAATTCCTGTGGTTGAGCCTTCAAACAAAACAGAAGAGGCCCCTTATAAGGGTTTCCCGATCCGGGCCAACCTGTGTTTGTTTTCATTCCTTCAGCTGCTCACCGGGTATGAACGCCTGGCCAGGGCGGTGCCTAAGAGCGCGGTCGGGCGCCCGGGTTGGGGATCTGGTCTTCCAGGTGACCCAGGGCAAATTACTCAACATCTCTACAACTCAAGCTTCCTCACCTGAGAAATAGAGCTCTTTGAGGATTAAATAATTTATTTAAAGCATTTGGCATAGTGCCCAGCACACAGTAAACAACGAATGATTATCAGCTAGAGTTGATAACACTGTATCGTATAACTGAAATTTGCTGAGAGTAGAACTTAAATGCTCTCACCAAAAATCTACACCTAAGTAGTGAGGTGATGGATGTGTGAATAAACCAGATGGGAGGAACCGTCTCACAATGTATATACATACACCAAATTACCATGATATCCACTTTCAACATGTTATAATTTTATCAGTTATGCCTCAATAGAGCTGAAGAATATTCCAAAAAAATTTAAAGGTTATAAAACATAGAACGTCTTTAAAAAAATTATAATGAGGAGGAGGATGACCAGAGCCAACATTTATATTGGGAACTGGGCTTAGAGGTTTATATCCATTAACTCATTGCACTGTCCTGTGAGGTTGGTACTCTTATAATCCCCACCTCGACAGGAGAGCTGGAGACCTGAATGCAGAAGTCAGCCTCTGGAGCCTGCACCCTTATCCATCCCAGTGAATGCCTGAAGGTGTTAGCTGTTGTCATTACTGCCACCATTCCATACTAGGGACAGTGGGACAGAAATGCATAGGAGGCAGCCTCTGCCCCCCTATAGCCCCTGGGCAAGCGGAGGGACACAGTCAAGCATCCAGTTTCAGTGCTATGTGAGAGTCATGGCGATGTGGTCTAAGGAAGGCAGATCCCATTTCACAGTGGGGTGGGGCATGGGGGAGACACGATGAGGGTGGCTCTACTTTCAACCTCAGTAGTGGCAGAGATCTGAGGGGTTCCATCCTCAGGGATAGAGAGTAAATGGCTGCAGAAATCCCCTATACCTAACAGCTGCAGAGTATACATTTTTATCAAACACACGTGGTATCTCATTGGTTTGATTTCCACAACTAATGAACACACTTTTATATATTTATTGGCTACTGGGCTATTCCAGATGCCATGAGGGCTCTGCCTTTAGGGAACTCTATCTAGGATAGTTGTTACCAGGACTGAGAGTTAGAAGCATAGAGTCTGACAGGCTGTAGTAGTGCAAAGGTTAAGATTTCTTACCCATGGTGAATGAGATGTGATAAAGAAGTGTACCAGCTTGTGTAATTTATCTGGCATTTCAGAGCAATGAAGAAATTACTAGGACTGTGGAACTGGGTGGTTATGGCTGAACACCAGTGATTTACCAAAAAAAAAAAAAAAAGAATGACAGACTTAGGTCAGTTAAGTACCAATTTAAAGTAAAGAATACAAATCAAAGGGCAAACGTGACTTAAGATTAGCAATGCAACTTAATTATAAGGGTTGCAGAGCTAAAGAGAAGGCTGATTTCTCACCCAGTCAAGTCTTCTATGCCAATGTCAGGGCCCTATTGGAGAGGTAGGACTCTGAGCCCTGATGTGGGGATATTAAGACTGATGCAGTTGAGAATTTTGAGCACTCAGACTATCTTCAACCCTTTGGGCCCAAGAAAGAGAACCACTTCCACTTGTTAGGGGATAGGGACTCTATCTTATTTGATGACCACACAGGTTTCAAATGAAGCAGGTGCTTTATAATGCTTTTATTTTTCAGAACCTGACTTCATTTCACTTCCTGGGCACCAGAGGAATGAGTGTCAAATCTCAGAATGGCCCCACTGGAGAAATCTTGGGCTTGCTGAGGGAGGAGAGAGATTTATTGCCAAAAGAGAGTAGATGCACCTGGCTAATATGCAGTGTAGGAACTGTCAGAATATGCCTGGAATCTTGAGGGTGCTGGACCAGAGAATTGGAATATAAATTGCTTAATGGGGGATCTTTTCCATGACTCAGATTTAATGCCCTGACAAGGATTCTTGGAGTCAGTTTTTAATACACTGATGGGGTGGTTCTTGGAAAAGTGAAAGAATGATGGCCCATTTTAGAGATTTGAT
Source organism: Canis aureus (assembly GCF_053574225.1). Taxonomy (NCBI): domain Eukaryota; kingdom Metazoa; phylum Chordata; class Mammalia; order Carnivora; family Canidae; genus Canis; species Canis aureus. The sequence continues at coordinate 529,037 of NW_027554410.1, read as the reverse complement.
AAATGGTGTAATAAACTATTCAGAAAGCAGTAAAAACCTCAGAGAAATGGGTATGCTGGAGTGGACATTATACATAAAATACAGCTTATACTATGTTCCCTGGAAGGATTTGGAAGCAAGTTTCAAATAGCAACCAGAGGGTGCCTGATCCACAGGGGTTTATGGACATATCTCATAGAACATATTACTAGAGGCAAGATAAAACACTAGAGGTATTTCATAACACATATTCAAAAAAAGATCAAGATTGAATGAACAGAGAGATAAAAGTTGGCCACTTCAATGGAAAGTCATAATCCCTTGCTATTTCCAGACCAGAGACAGTTCTCAGATCCAGAATCCATTGATTGAAAGAGAAGCTAAGGTCTAATTGTCACTAAAGAAAGCAAAAGAATACAGTAGTGGCTGACTTCATCTTTCTAGGGTCTATAAACAATGAAATATACTACCTTATGTTAATATATATATATTCCAACTTTCATTTGATTAGTGTTAATATGGTATATCTATTCCCATCCTTTAACTTCTAAACCATTTGAATATTTATATTTAAGTCGTTTTGTTGTAGGTAGCATATATTTGGGTCTTGCTGTTTTCTACATAATCTAGCAATCTCTGTCCTTTAATTAGTGTAGTTAGGCCATTTACATTTAATGTGATTACTGAAGATGACATTTAAGTCTATTATCTTGCTATATGTTTGGAATCGAGCATTTTTTGAGAACTCCATTCTCTTTTGTTGCTTATTAACTATAGCTATTTTTAAATTAAGAAAGTTTATAGTATACAACTTTATCAGTCTAACTTCGAATGATATTATACCACTTTGTATACAGTATAAGAACTTTATAATAATTCTTTCATTTTTCCATTTTATTCAATAGCTTTTGTGCTACTCTTATCATGGATTTCGCTTTTTGTGTTATAAAAACAGTACATTGCTATTATTTTTGTTTCAAATAATCAATTACCTTTAAACATATTTAATAATTTTTTAAAAATTTAATATAATTGCCATTTTCAAGGCTTTTCATTATGTGGTATAATTTTCCATTTGTCTGAAGTTTCCTTTAACAGTTTTTGTTGTGCAGGTCTGCTAATGATAAATTCTTTCAGTTTTTGTACATCTGAAAAAGTCTGTATTTCATCTTTGAAATGTACTTTTTCTGTTTATAGAATTTCAGTTTAACTTTATATTTTCTTTCAATACTCTAAAGAGGGGAGGAGCAAGATGGCGGAAGAGTAGGGTCTCCAAATCACCTGTCTCCACCAAATTACCTAGAAAACCTTCCAATCATCCTGAAAATCTATGAATTCGGCCTGAGAATTAAAGAGAGACCAGCTGGAATGCTACAGTGAGAAGAGTTCGCGCTTCTATCATGGTAGGAAGACGGGGAAAAAGAAGTAAAGAAACAAAGGCCTCCGAGGGGGAGGGGCCGGGAGGAGCCGGGCTGAGGCCGGGGCGAGTGTCCCCAGGACAGGAGAGCCCCGACCCGGAGGAGCAGGAGCTGCACCGACCTTCCCGGGCGGAAAGGGGCTCGCGGGGAGGTGGAGCAGGACCCAGGAGGGCGAGGATGCCCTCGGGTTCCCTGGGGCAGTAACAGCAACTGCGCCCCAGGAGAGTGCGCCGAGCTCCCTAAGGGCTGCAGCGCGCACGGGGGACCCGGAGCAGCTGGAGGGGCTCGGGCGGCGGCTCCGCGGAGGGGGCTGCGCGGCCCCGGGAGCAGCTCGGAGGGGCTCGGGCGGAGGAAGAGGCTCCGGGCGGAGGGGGCTGTGCGGTTCCAGGAGCAGCTCGGAGGGGCTCGGGCAGAGGAAGAGGCTCCGTGCGGAGGGGGCTGCGCGGTTCCAGGAGCAGCTCGGAGGGGCTCGGGCGGCGGCTCCGCGGAGGGGGCTGCGCGGCCCGGGAGCGCGAATCCACCAGCGCAGGCCCCGGAGCACAGGGCGCCGGGACACAGCCCAGGATCCCGCCTCCCCCGGGACAGGCAGAGGCTGGGAGGGACCAGGACAGCAAGGAAGCTCCTGCCCCAGCTGAGCAGATCAGCGGCCCCGCCCCGGAGCCTCCAGGCCCTGCAGACGGAGTTCCTGCCGGAGCTGAATCCAGGTTTCCAGAGCTGCCCCGCCACTGGGGCTATTCCTCCTGCGGCCTCACGGAGTAAACAACCCCCACTGAGCCCTGCACCAGGCAGGGGCACAGCAGCTCCCCCAAGTGCTAACACCTGAAAACCAGCACAACAGGCCCCTCCCCCAGAACACCAGCTAGACGGACAACTTCCAGGAGAAGCCAAGGGACTTAAAAGTACACAGAATCAGAAGATACTGCCCCGTGGTTCTTTTTGTTTGTTTGTTTGTTTGTTTTGTTTTGCTTTTTGATTTGTTTCCTTCCTCCACCCCCTTTTTTTCTCCTTTCTTTTTCTTTCTCTTTTCTTCTTTTTTTTTTTGTTTTTTTTCTTCCCTTTTTTTTCTCTTTCTCTTTTCTTTCCTTCTTTCTCTCCTCTCTTTTTCTCTTTTTCCCAATACAACTTGCTTTTGGCCACTCTGCACTGAGCAAAATGTCTAGAAGGAAAACCTCACCTCAAAAGAAAGAATCAGAAACAGTCCTCTCTCCCACAGAGTTACAAAATCTGGATTACAATTCAATGTCAGAAAGCCAATTCTGAAGCACTATTATACAGCTACTGGTGGCTCTAGAAAAAAGTATAAAGGACTCAAGAGACTTCATGACTGCAGAATTTAGAGCTAATCAGGCAGAAATTAAAAATCAATTGAATGAGATGCAATCCAAACTAGAAGTCCTAACGACGAGGGTTAACGAGGTGGAAGAACGAGTGAGTGACATAGAAGACAAGTTGATAGCAAAGAGGGAAACTGAGGAAAAAAGAGACAGACAATTAAAAGACCATGAGGATAGATTAAGGGAAATAAACGACAGCCTGAGAAAGAAAAACCTACGTTTAATTGGTGTTCCCGAGGGCGCCGAAAGGGACAGAGGGCCAGAATATGTATTTGAACAAATTCTAGCTGAAAACTTTCCTAATCTGGGAAGGGAAACAGGCATTCAGATCCAGGAAATAGAGAGATCCCCCCCTAAAATCAATAAAAACCGTTCAACACCTCGACATTTAATAGTGAAGCTTGCAAATTCCAAAGATAAAGAGAAGATCCTTAAAGCAGCAAGAGACAAGAAATCCCTGACTTTTATGGGGAGGAGTATTAGGGTAACAGCAGACCTCTCCACAGAGACCTGGCAGGCCAGAAAGGGCTGGCAGGATATATTCAGGGTCCTAAATGAGAAGAACATGCAACCAAGAATACTTTATCCACCAAGGCTCTCATTCAAAATGGAAGGAGAGATAAAGAGCTTCCAAGACAGGCAGCAACTAAAAGAATATGTGACCTCCAAACCAGCTCTGCAAGAAATTTTAAGGGGGACTCTTAAAATTCCCCTTTAAGAAGAAGTTCAGGGGAACAGTCCACAAAAACAAGGACTGAATAGATATCATGATGACACTAAACTCATATCTCTCAATAGTAACTCTGAATGTGAACGGGCTTAATGACCCCATCAAAAGGCGCAGGGTTTCAGACTGGATAAAAAAGCAGGACCCATCTATTTGCTGTCTACAAGGGACTCATTTTAGACAGAAGGACACCTACAGCCTGAAAATAAAAGGTTGGAGAACCATTTACCATTCGAATGGTCCTCAAAAGAAAGCAGGGGTAGCCATCCTTATATCAGATAAACTAAAATTTACCCCAAAGACTGTAGTGAGAGATGAAGAGGGACACTATCTCATACTTAAAGGATCTATTCAACAAGAGGACTTAACAATCCTCAATATATATGCCCCGAATGTGGGAGCTGCCAAATATATCAATCAATTATTAACCAAAGTGAAGAAATACTTAGATAATAATACACTTATACTTGGTGACTTCAATCTAGCTCTTTCTATACTCGATAGGTCTTCTAAGCACAACATCTCCAAAGAAACGAGAGCTTTAAATGATACACTGGACCAGATGGATTTCACAGATATCTACAGAACTTTACATCCAAACTCAACTGAATACACATTCTTCTCAAGCACACATGGAACTTTCTCCAGAATAGACCACATATTGGGTCACAAATCGGGTCTGAACCGATACCAAAAGATTGGGATTGTCCCCTGCATATTCTCAGACCATAATGCCTTGAAATTAGAACTAAATCACAACAAGAAGTTTGGAAGGACCTCAAACACGTGGAGGTTAAGGACCATCCTGCTAAAAGATAAAAGAGTCAACCAGGAAATTAAGGAAGAATTAAAAAGATTCATGGAAACTAATGAGAATGAAGATACAACCGTTCAAAATCTTTGGGATGCAGCAAAAGCAGTCCTAAGGGGGAAATACATCGCAATACAAGCATCCATTCAAAAACTGGAAAGAACTCAAATACAAAAGCTAACCTTACACATAAAGGAGCTAGAGAAAAAACAGCAAATAGATCCTACACCCAAGAGAAGAAGGGAGTTAATAAAGATTCGAGCAGAACTCAATGAAATCGAGACCAGAAGAACTGTGGAACAGATCAACAAAACCAGGAGTTGGTTCTTTGAAAGAATTAACAAGATAGATAAACCATTAGCCAGCCTTATTAAAAAGAAGAGAGAGAAGACTCAAATTAATAAAATCATGAATGAGAAAGGAGAGATCACTACCAACACCAAGGAAATACAAACGATTTTAAAAACATATTATGAACAGCTATACGCCAATAAATTAGGCAATCTAGAAGAAATGGACGCATTCCTGGAAAGCCACAAACTACCAAAACTGGAACAGGAAGAAATAGAAAACCTGAACAGGCCAATAACCAGGGAGGAAATTGAAGCAGTCATCAAAAACCTCCCAAGACACAAGAGTCCAGGGCCAGATGGCTTCCCAGGGGAATTCTATCAAACGTTTAAAGAAGAAACCATACCTATTCTCCTAAAGCTGTTTGGAAAGATAGAAAGAGATGGAGTACTTCCAAATTCGTGTTATGAGGCCAGCATCACCTTAATTCCAAAACCAGACAAAGACCCCACCAAAAAGGAGAATTACAGACCAATATCCCTGATGAACATGGATGCAAAAATTCTCAACAAGATACTGGCCAATAGGATCCAACAATACATTAAAAAAATTATTCACCATGACCAAGTAGGATTTATCCCTGGGACACAAGGCTGGTTCAACACCCGTAAAACAATCAATGTGATTCATCATATCAGCAAGAGAAAAACCAAGAACCATATGATCCTCTCATTGGATGCAGAGAAAGCATTTGACAAAATACAGCATCCATTCCTGATCAAAACTCTTCAGAGTGTAGGGATCGAGGGAACATTCCTCGACATCTTAAAAGCCATCTATGAAAAGCCCACAGCAAATATCATTCTCAATGGGGAAGCACTGGGAGCCTTTCCCCTAAGATCAGGAACAAGACAGGGATGTCCACTCTCACCACTGCTGTTCAACATAGTACTGGAAGTCCTAGCCTCAGCAATCAGACAACAAAAAGACATTAAAGGCATTCAAATTGGCAAAGAAGAAGTCAAACTCTCCCTCTTCGCCGATGACATGATACTCTACATAGAAAACCCAAAAGTCTCCACCCCAAGGTTGCTAGAACTCATACAGCAATTCGGTAGCGTGGCAGGATACAAAATCAATGCCCAGAAGTCGGTGGCATTTCTATACACTAACAATGAGACTGAAGAAAGAGAAATTAAGGAGTCAATCCCATTTACAATTGCACCCAAAAGCATAAGATACCTAGGAATAAACCTAACCAAAGATGTAAAGGATCTATACCCTCAAAACTATAGAACACTTCTGAAAGAAATTGAGGAAGACACAAAGAGATGGAAAAATATTCCATGCTCATGGATTGGCAGAATTAATATTGTGAAAATGTCAATGTTACCCAGGGCAATATACACGTTTAATGCAATCCCTATCAAAATACCATGGACTTTCTTCAGAGAGTTAGAACAAATTATTTTAAGATTTGTGTGGAATCAGAAAAGACCCCGAATAGCCAGGGGAATTTTAAAAAAGAAAACCATATCTGGGGGCATCACAATGCCAGATTTCAGGTTGTACTACAAAGCTGTGGTCATCAAGACAGTGTGGTACTGGCACAAAAACAGACACATAGATCAGTGGAACAGAATAGAGAATCCAGAAGTGGACCCTGAACTTTATGGGCAACTAATATTCGATAAAGGAGGAAAGACTATCCATTGGAAGAAAGACAGTCTCTTCAATAAATGGTGCTGGGAAAATTGGACATCCACATGCAGAAGAATGAAACTAGACCACTCTCTTTCACCATACACAAAGATAAACTCAAAATGGATAAAAGATCTAAATGTGAGACAAGATTCCATCAAAATCCTAGAGAAGAACACAGGCAACACCCTTTTTGAACTCGGCCATAGTAACTTCTTGCAAGATACATCCACGAAGGCAAAAGAAACAAAAGCAAAAATGAACTATTGGGACTTCATCAAGATAAGAAGCTTTTGCACAGCAAAGGATACAGTCAACAAAACTCAAAGACAACCTACAGAATGGGAGAAGATATTTGCAAATGACATATCAGATAAAGGGCTAGTTTCCAAGATCTATAAAGAACTTATTAAACTCAACACCAAAGAAACAAACAATCCAATCATGAAATGGGCAAAAGACATGAACAGAAATCTCACAGAGGAAGACATAGACATGGCCAACATGCACATGAGAAAATGCTCTGCATCACTTGCCATCAGGGAAATACAAATCAAAACCACAATGAGATACCACCTCACACCAGTGAGAATGGGGAAAATTAACAAGGCAGGAAACAACAAATGTTGGAGAGGATGTGGAGAAAAGGGAACCCTCATACACTGTTGGTGGGAATGTGAACTGGTGCAGCCACTCTGGAAAACTGTGTGGAGGTTCCTCAAAGAGTTAAAAATAGACCTGCCCTACGACCCAGCAATTGCACTGTTGGGGATTTACCCCAAAGATACAGATGCAGTGAAACGCCGGGACACCTGCACCCCGATGTTTATAGCAGCAATGGCCACGATAGCCAAACTGTGGAAGGAGCCTCGGTGTCCAACGAAAGATGAATGGATAAAGAAGTTGTGGTTTATGTATACAATGGAATATTACTCAGCTATTAGAAATGACAAATACCCACCATTTGCTTCAACGTGGATGGAACTGGAGGGTATCATGCTGAGTGAAGTAAGCCAGTCGGAGAAGGACAAACATTATATGTTCTCATTCATTTGGGGAATATAAATAATAGTGAAAGGGAATATAAGGGAAGGGGGATGAAATGTGTGGGAAATATCAGAAAGGGAGACAGAACGTAAAGACTGCTAACTCTGGGAAACGAACTAGGGGTGTTGGAAGAGGAGGAGGGCGGGGGGTGGGAGTGAATGGGTGACGGGCACTGGGGGTTATTCTGTATGTTAGTAAATTGAACACCAAAAAAAAAAAAAACTGGAAAGAACTCAAATACAAAAGCTAACCTTGCAGGAACTGGAGAAAAAAAAACAAATAGATCCTACACCCAGTAGAAGAAGAGAGTTAATAAAGATTCGAGCAGAACTCAATGAAATAGAGACGAGAATAACTGTGGAACAGATCAACAAAACCAGGAGTTGGTTCTTTGAAAGATTAATAAGTTAGATAAACCATTAGCCATCCTTAATAAAAAGAAGAGAGAAAAACTCAAATTAATAAAATCATGAATGAGAAAGGAGAGATCACCACCAATACCAAGGAAGTGAAGTGTCAAAAGAAGTTAACAGCCTTGCCCAAAGTCAACCAGTTTTTAAGTGACATTGTCAGAACTTGAAATTGAGCCTTTGGATTTTAAGTTCAGGGCTCTGTAAATATTTCACTGCCCTATGACAGATGGGTGCATTGACACACACACACACTCACACACCTCACCAAGAAGCTGTCATTTACCTCTGTCTTACCTAGTATTGTCTAGGAAACAGCTGGGCTTCATCTTGGAGTGGTATAGAAAAGGGGACTTTATATATTCAGTTGTCTCTGATCAGGAAAGTTCCTAGGACTGTGCAAGCAAAAAGAACTGCCCATCTCTATGGAGGAGAACTTGGCACGAATTGGATGATCCTGAAGTGGGAGTAGATGCCCAGATAGAACAACACAGAAAACAATCACACCCCTCTATGGACAGACAGTTGGAAAAATAAACTATATGAAGTCATTCTAGTTCTTGTGGGATGGTATATGATGTGAATGAACAAATAAAGTGAAATGGAGGATTCTCAAAAAAAAAAAAAATACTCTAAAGATGTTTCTCCACTGTCTTCTGGCTTGCATTGATTCCAAAGAGAAATCTGCTGTCATTTTTATCTTTGTTTCTCTATACATAATGTGTCTTCTTTTCTTTAGATGCTTTTAAATTGTTCTACTTCATACTGATTTTAAGCAATTTGAGTATGATGTGCTTTAGTGTAGTTTTCTTTTCTTTTCTTTTCTTTCTTGTGCATGGATCTTGTTGAGACAGTTGGACCTGTTGGGTTTATAATTTTCACCAAATTTGGAAAAATTTCAACTATTTCTTGGATTTTTTTTTGTACTCCTGAATTTATCCTTCACAGGATTCCAAAAATTACACAAAAATTAGGCCACACAAAGTTACCCCACAACTCATAGAAGCTTTGGTAATTATTTTTTTGTTATTTTTCTTTCCATGTGTCATTTTGGATAGTTTCTTTTTATAAGTCTTGAAGTTGACTCATCTTTTCTTCTGAAATATCTAATCTGTAAATCACTTCCTGACATGATATTCTTCATCCCAGACATGGTAGTTTTAGGTTTTTAGTTTTAGGTTTAGGTAGTTTTAGGTAGTTGAGTTTTTAGTTTTAGTTTTAGGTAGTTTTAGGTAGTTTAGTTTTATAGGTTCAAGTAGAGTATTTTTTATCTTTAATGTGCCTATTTAATATATTCCTGATTTCTAACTTTGTGAATATATGAAATCCACTTATGACAGCTGTCTTCATCTACTAATTCTATCTTCTGTATCATTTTGGTTTGGTTTAGATTCATTTTTTCCTTATTCTGGGTCTAAATATTTTGTTCAAGTCTGTAGCTTATTGTTTCACTCGTTTAACAATGTTATTCAAATAGCAGAAATTGTCAACTTTCCTGAAGTCCAACTTATCTTTTTCATTTATGGTTCAGGTTTCTTTCCCTCATATATAAAATCTTTTACTAAGCCTCAGGTCAGAAAGATTTTATATTTTCTTCAAGAACTTGTAGAGTGTTAGATTTTTATTTTATTAGCAGTTTAAAATTAGTATTTGTATATAGTAAAATATAGATAAAGGTATTTATTTACTTGTTTCTGGCATTATGTATTAAAAAGAGTATTCTCTTTCCATTGGATTGTCTTTGACCCTTTGTCAAAAATTTTTGTCTATTTTTGGGCTTTCTATTTTGTTCCATTAATCTTTCAGTCTAACCTACCATCACTATCACACTGTTTTAATACTGTGGCTTTCCCTCCTCATCAAATACATTGAATTGATGATTTAAAAAAATATAGTGATATGGTGAATCATACTGATTTTAGAATGTTGAACCAACCTTTTATTCTTGGAATAAACCTGATTTGGTCATGATGTATCATTCTGTTTACATATTATTCAACTCAATTTGTTAATATTTTATTATGGATTTTTTTGTGTTTATAAGAGTTACTGGTCTGTAGTTCTCTGCTCTTACAATGCCACTGATTTTGGTATCAACAAAATGCTGACCTCATAAAATGTGTGGGAAAGTATTCCTTCATTTTCTATTTCCTAAAAGAAATTGTTTAGGACTGGCATGATTTCTTCCTTAAATGTTGGTCGAACATGCCAGTGATGCCATCTGTGCTGAGTGTTTTAAAGAAAAGGAAGGTATTTTAACTACACATCAACTTCTTTAATAGACATAAAACCATGCAGGCTGGGGTGCCTGGGTGGCTCAGTGGTTGAGCATCTGCTTTTAGCTCAGTTCGTGATCCTGGAGTCTGGGGATTGAGTCTTGCATCAGGCTCCCCGGGAGACTGCTTCTCCCTCTGCCTATGTCTTTGTCTCTCTGCGTCTCTCATGAATAAATAAATACACTCTTAAAAAATATAAAAATAAATAAAATAAAACTATGCCAGTTATTTCATCTTCACTGAATTTTTGTAGTTGTTCAATGAACTTTTCCATTTCATTTAGGTTATCATCTTTATTGACAAAGTTATTTACTTATCTCTTATTATTCATATAGTATCTGTCAGATCTTTAGTACTGTTCTTTCTTAGTTGTGATAATTTGTGTCTTCTCACTTTTTTTCTTGTTCAGTCTGCCTAGATGTTTATCAATTTTAGTATGCTTTGCAAAGAACCAACTTTTTGGCATAGTGATTTTCCCCACGGTTTTCAGTTTCATTGGTTTATGCTTTTATCTTTATTATTTTCTTACTTTCTTCTGTTTTGACTTTGTTTTCTTAAGACATTATTGATTCAAAACTTTTGGTTTCTAAAATAAGGCATTAAATCTGATTTCTCTGTAGGTACTTCTTTAGCTTTATCTTACATAGTGCATTTTCATTGTCATTTAATTCAAAATATTTTCTAATTTCACTGTGACTGCTTAACTTCCCACATTCTTGTTATTGATGTTTAGTTCAGTTTGTAGTCAGATAATATATTTTGTCTTACCTCAATACTTTAATTTTTTTAAGGCCAGAAAGTAATCTATTTTTGTGAATCTTCCAAGTATTTTCGAAAAGAATCTGTATTTTACTCTTGGAAGGTGGAACATTCCTCTTAGTTTTATTTTCCTGAATGGCCATTAACTTTTTGAAAATAAAACTTCACAAAGAGAAAGAATAGGTCACATAGATTGGATTCAGAAATCTGATGGTTTGGGATGCCTAGGTGGCTCAGTGGTTGAGCGTTTGCCTTTGGCTTAGGGTGTGATCCCGGAGTCCCGGGATCAAGTCCCACATCGGGCTTCCTGTGTGGAGTCTGCTTCTCTCTCTGCCTATGTCTCTGCCTCTCTCTCTCTCTCTGTGGCTCTCATGAATAAATAAAATATTAAAAAAAAAAGAAATCTGATGGTTCAATACATGAATCTGAAAAATAAAAAAGTATTTTATAAAAGTTATGGTAGTAAGTACTTTTCAATATGAACACAACAAAGTACATGTATATACACTTAATAATGACAGAAGAGACCATGTACCAGCAAATAAATGCAGATAATGAATGTTATTTCTCCATATGCTTACCTTCTAATCTGCTCCTAGTATGATTCAATGACCCACTGTCTATACTCTGGCCACAGAGGTTTTTAGTTCTTCCAAGCAGCCAAATTTCTTGTTGTCTTAAAGTTTACTGAATATATTTCTCTACATGGAAAATATTTTCTCCCTCTTTTTGTCTAATTTCTCTTCAATTTTCAGCATTCACCTTGAAGTCACTTTCTTCAGGAAGCCTTTTCTGACATGATCAGTTCCTCCTGGTTTACATTTTCATGGCACCCTGTATGTTTCTTTCACAGAATTTACTATGATTGAAATGAAAAATATAAGGGCAGTTTAGGGCAGATTATCAAAAATGTTAAGGTTTCTTAAAGGGCTCAAAATCATTGACTCAAAAAAGTTACCAAATTAAGACAAGGATCAGCCAAGTAAGCTGACTTAGTGAACTTAAACCTAGTTAATGAATGGCATTTCTCTTTTGAAGACATCTCTGAAAGCAGAATTATATACCTCCAGAGGAATTTTAAAAGCATCTGACTTCCATATTAAATATCTTACACATCCAAGAAAATATAATGTATAAAATGTTGCACATAGCAGGGCACACAAAACCAACCAAAATGAGAAATCCCATTTTATTGTCTTCAAATATCCAGACAAATGGATAAGGTGTCTGCTTCTCTAAGACATACCTTGCTTTAGAAAGGAAAATCCATACACAAATAGCAAGTTAGGTTCAAACTTTTTTTTCCAATTGAATACAAAAATTAATACTTTAGAGTCTTTTAGTTTCTTGTAAATTTTTAGGCAAAGAATTTGGGTGAAGAGACTGAGAGGAAAAGCTTTGTCTTTCATGAATATTTGGAACCTTAATTTCTTTTAAATAGCACTTGACAATATTACCAGGGAGCACTTATAGGAAAATATACAGAGCTTCCTTGGCAGTGGGGTCGGAAGAGCTGCTTTCCCCATGTCTTTCAGACTCACTTTGTAAATTATGTGAAACACTTTTAGACAGACACTGGCACTCATAAATTATACAGCTCATTTGCATATTCCAGTCATGAGATATTATGCAAAGTGACATGATTTGCATAATGGATTCCTCTTGTCGCTTCACTTGCTGCATGCTTTTAAAAAACAAAATGAGGGATCCCTGGGTGGCGCAGCGGTTTGGTGCCTGCCTTTGGCCTGGGGCGTGATCCTGGAGACCCAGGATCGAATCCCACGTCGGGCTCCCGGTGCATGGAGCCTGCTTCTCCCTCTGCCTATGTCTCTGCTTCTCTCTCTCTCTCTCTCTCTCTCTGTGTGACTATCATAAATAAATAAAAAATATTAAAAAAAAATAAAAAAAAATAAAAATAAAAAACAAAATGAAATAAAATGAATGCATGAAAAGGTGAAAGCATCGTTTCCAGCTTCGCCTGTCTCCTTCCCAACTACAGTATCAACTGCTTTCATTTTCTACAGGGGAAGGGGTGAAGGGGACAGAAAGCAAAAATCTACAAACATACAAACAAAAAGAGCTTTCACATGAATTTTGTTCTTAACTACAATGTACCTACTTTCCTGGTGAAATCTTCCATCATAAATAACTCATCTGAGTCAAGAGGAATGAGAACAAATTAAAACACTAAATACAGAGTAAGAAACTTTATGGAACTTTTTCCTTAAAAAATTTTTTTTCTTTAGGGGTGATATTTAGGGAAAGGGTAGCCTTCCTCCTTGTAAGTGAAAAGAGGCTTCAAGGATTTTCTTCTTATTGGAAAAAAAGCATATTAAGGATGAGATAAATGGGCTAGGGGAGGGATTCCCCCCACCCCCCCAAGAACTTCTGAAAGGTTTTCCTGTTTTGAAAGATGGAGGGAGAAGAAAGACAGGGTGTGCTTTGATTATTTAACAAAATATAGAATGTCTATATATACTGTAAGGATGAGGCAGTACCATGTCGACTTCTATCGGCTCTACTCCAATAAGCAGGCAACGTTCCCTCAGCAGTTGCCAGTTTTGCTGCGGGCTTTCCCTGCCCCCCTGCACCAGTGCGAAAGGCAGAGTGTGCCAAGCGGCTGGCGTCTGTACCCTGTGGGAAAAGTTAACTGTAATTCTTCGGCTTTTAAAATCAATTAACCCGTGTGTTCATTAACGTCAAGTCGACGGGAGGAGGAGGAGAAGAAGGGGAGGGAGGGAGGAAAGAAAAAAGCTGCAAGGGCGGATGGCAGAAGAGTTGGCACAGTGCCATCCATTCAGGGGCAACGCCACAGTTTCGTGCGATAGCAGCAGCGGGTATATGTTACGAGGGCCCTGTATGCGGGCCAGGCAGTGCGGTAAAGCCAAGGGAGATTATCCAGACCCCCAGGAGCGAACAGAAAGCAGCAACCGAAGGCGCAAGTGCCAGGATTACAGCCTAGGCTGCTCCAACTATGAGCCCTTCCTCGGACCCAGGGACTCGGCTACTTGGGGTTTGGGGGTCTTCCACACCAAAGAGGCACAAAGCTGACTTTAATCACTTTCTTCCTTTAAACTTGATTCTGCCGCAGTGGAGCCAGCACAGCGGATGCTTTCACACCCAGCAAGACAAAGGCCGTCGTCTCCGCCATGACACTGTTCCGTTCCAAGCAGAGGCCAGGATCTTGGACTCCTTGAAAAATCAAAAGGAAACAAGGAAAACAAACAACAAATACAGCAACAAACAGAAAAAATTAACAACCACCAAAATCGGGTGCCCATTTGCCCATGCCAGGGGTGATCTGGGCATCTGTTGCAGCAGAAGGCGCTTGTGTGGGGCTATTTCTTTTTCTTTTCTTTTCTTTTTTTTTTCTTTTTGGGCAAGCTGTTGGTTTGTTTGCTATTCAACTTCGTTTATAATTAACTTAAAAAAAAAAACAACTCACCATTCAGCCTAGTCAACAACAAACAAAGAGAAAAAGCAGACATCGGAAGAGAAATGCCATAGGAAGCGGCATGAATACATGCCACAGCCGGTGCCACTTGCCATTCGGAAAACCTCAGGGAAAGATGCCAATTCTACAGCTCGGAAGAAGGCAGAGAAGGGAGCATAAAGATCTACAAATAGAAATCATAAGGAAAGAATACTGCTTATACAATCCTGGATTGCAATTGCACACAGCATCTGCTGGGAGAAGAGAGGGAATATTTAAATGGAGACATAGATGGGTATAAATTGAAAGATAGGCACCTATCGATTGGATATAGACACACTTGTAAGGCTGTATGTGTATATAAATACACATTATTTTCAGACAAATTAAACATTTAGATATGTATATATTTTTGTGTTATAGGTATGGGTATGTATACAGGTGTGTATGTTTATGCATATATACACATACTGTGGGATGTATGCATGTGTGAGGAAAAGGAGAGGAGGACAGAGAAGGAGAGAGAGGGAAATGTGTGTATGTGCATGTATGTGTGTGCATACAATCCCACTTTTTGACCCAGGTATACACAGAAGACAAAATAAAAATCATACTCCAGCAGCAAGCAGGCAGTCAGAGATTTATCTACATTCACTGCTATCACCAGGGAGATGAATGGGGCCGATCTGAAGCCCTTTTACAAGATCCACTATGGGAGTGAAGGAGGAGGAGGGATGCCACACAGACATGCACAAACTTGAAGGCAGAGGGATTTGGAAGGTGCTACTTAGGAAACCCTGGTGGCATAACGCAGGGGAGAAGAAGGGGAAAGAAGGGGGAAGAGGCTTGTCTCTATGTTTTAGGTGGTCGTTTAAAAAAAAAATCTGAAAAGGGGTTTCAGGAAACGGCTGGTACTTACGTTGTCTGCGTTGCTGTGGATCCTGAAAGGTGTTCTGTTGGCACCAGGCACTGAGCCAGGGGCAGGCGCTGGAAACAAAAGAGAGAGACAAAATAATAATAATAATAATAATAATAAAGTCATTCTATGGGAGTATTAATTGCTGCTCTTGTGGATTTTACAAAACACACAAACTGTTTTCTTTTTCTTTCTTTCTTTTTTTTTTTTTTAAATGTGGATTGGCGCGTGTCCCTTTCGCATGGAATATACAAGTAGTATGGGATTTACAGCCCAGTACGGGACTCAGGATTAACCGCGCTGGCATCTTTTGGGCATATTCTTCCTTTTAATGAATGAGCTTTCGCTGTTAATGAGGAATAATCGTTTGGCTAATGAGCTTTGAAACATTAAGAGAAAAGAGTTTTTTGTTTTTTTTTTTTCCCCGTTAATCGCTCTGGTGTGACTGCATGGATGGATTACAAAAGACAGCAATAGGAACGCAGTACAAAGGGGGGGAACCTCTCCTGGAGTGGGAGAAGCATCGAGATGGGTGATGTGTCCCTGCACCTTTCCTTCCTTCTTGCTCTTTCACTCTCTCTGCCAACTGCTATGGGTTTCCATAACTCCGCAATCAAAGTGGATGGTCGGGAAGGATTATTACAAAGAGTGAAGCCTCCGCTGTTAATGTCTCCAGTGTTTAATCATCATACAGTAGAATGGTTTTATGCATATTTCATTTGCATATCATTAAACTGTGTTAGCGAGGGGCATTCAGAGCCAGAAGAAGTACAAAGTTGGGGAGAGAGGGAAGAAAAAAGGTCCCTATGATGCTTATCTTCAAACAGGGACTTGTTCCATGATCTATCTTCTACTTTTGCTAAAATCATTATGACTTGGAAACCTTTGAAGTTGGATACAACCTTGGATTCTTCTAATTCCTGCAGAGCGGTATATTTTTAAAAACAGCAGAAATGTTCCTGCACTAGACAATTAAAGGAATATAAACTCCAGTGGGTTGAAACTAGTAGCTCTTTGGGGAATGCAGTGGCAGAGGCTTCTACAAATACCAACAGTTAAAAAAAAAATAAAGAGCATCATATTAAAACAAAAGAAAACGAAGACAAGAAATATTAACACGTGGATTATAGTTTCTTTTGGGGGGTAATGAACTAAAGAGAATGAAGAAGCCATCGGTAATTTATCCCTTCATTAATGAACAGTCACCTTTTTGTATGTTTGTTTTTGTCCTTTCTTTTAAGGGGGATGTTGTCACTTTCGGAGCGATTAGTCAATTATTTTGTAGCTCTGATCTTTTTCTCCAGCACCCGACAGGAAAGAAAGGTGGTGGTTAGGGAATATGTGTGTATTGGGGGGATTTGTGGGGAGAGAGGAATACAGTGAGTTCTTTGTAGATGTAATACATGCACAACATATTAATTGGGAGCTTTTAAAGCTCCCTCAATAGGCTATTTCATTCCTGGTACAACAGCAGCTGGTTAGCCACTGTTGGTGACTCTTCAAATATCACTTTAAGTATTTTTATTCTGTCACTGTTGTTGTTGTCTTGTTTTGTTTTTCCTTGGTCAAGAATGAGAATATAATGTCATCTCTTCTTTATCAAGTGTCTTCTCTTTTCCATCTTCTTCACTTCCAATTTCCAAACTGCAAAACAATGTTGGTTTAATATTGAATCCTAGTGCAGAGTCTAACTGGCACAACTTGATTTGGAAATGAGATGCTGTTTTATATTTAAATTATCCCCACTCCTCCCTTATCCTCCAAAGCTTTGTCTCTGTTATGAATATTCAGATGAGGCATGATGTGATTACACTGTACAATTACTCCTATCCATAGTGGTGGCAGGGGCTGCTGGGGAGAGAGAGAGCCAGACAGCCTCCAAGCCAATACGGAGTTTGTTTTCAGTATTTTTCCTATCTCCTTGGCGCTGCGGCACATGCAGATGTCGCTGTTGTTCTTTATAAAGCCCTAATGATATGCAAAAGCATAATGACTCGGTTTGGATGCAAAGCATCAGCGAAATATTATGAATGTCTTTAAGAAAAGAGGAGAGAAAATCCTGACTGAAGGAATGTCCACATAAATTATTTTTATTTAAATGAATTCAAAGGATGGGGTGAGGGCAAGTCA
Organism: Canis aureus; assembly: GCF_053574225.1. Taxonomy (NCBI): domain Eukaryota; kingdom Metazoa; phylum Chordata; class Mammalia; order Carnivora; family Canidae; genus Canis; species Canis aureus. Next base: position 511,805 of record NW_027554410.1, on the reverse strand, counting down.
GAAGGAGTCACATGGAAAACATGCATAATATTAATATGCATAAAGAGTTCTCACCGAGGAGAAGAAGCTCCTCAGTACAGCTCATGGGACAAACTGGTTCATTAGGAAATAGCTCAGAGCGACTACAGCATTTTGCTATTTCAATTTTTTTCCTTATTTTAAATGAAGAGTCAGACAGATGTGTTTTCTTTGCATGGCAGCATCGAGATGGATCCAATCTGTGAAATTTGCTGCCCAGATAGCATTTCTAATGGAAACTGGAACTAAACAAGGGCATGGATATGGAAGGGAGAGGAGAAGAGAGAATACACGAAGAGGAGTATGTTCAGAGCCACAGCATAATGTTCTGTAGTGCAGGAGGTTTTCAGAAACCATCTTTCCTTCATTAGTCTCAGATGGGGGCTCCTGTTGCAGGGAGCTATCAGGGTTTACAAGATGAGCACCGAGACAGGCCCTTCTAGGTCTGAGGCTGAGGAAAGCAGCGGCAACTTGGTGCCTGTCCCCCACCAAGCTGTCTACAGCTCGGAAGCCAAAAGCACAGCTACTCCTAATTTGGGGATGCAGTAGAGTGCTCCTGGTCCAGGTATTCGTGACAGAGGGAATTCTTGGTGCTATCCTAGTATACATTGCTAAAGAGCAGATGGAATCAACTGAGTGCTTACGCAGGCCTGATAATGTCATTGCCGCTTCATTCTCAGGGTAAAGATTACTGTGGTTTTCTGACATTTTCGGAATGTTGAAATTACCAGTGTGGATTAGTGCATGTTTATGATGAATAGAGATGAATAAGTAGTGAATGAGTCTATTGGTTGGATTCAAAACTGATAAAATATTTGGAATAATACGAATAGCCTCAAAAGATTAACAAAGAAAACTGAAGCAAGAAGCAGCAGTCGGAAAAAAAAAAAGAAAGAGAGAGAGAATTCATTACTTCCTTGGTCAGGTAGACATAGTTTAAATTATTTTAATAATTCAGGGTAAAACAATTTTATACTGTTTAAATTACCTTAAGACAAAGACAGTTTTGCTCTGATCTATGTTCTTGTACAAATGTCTACTTGAACTGGACTCTATTTATACATGAGCATGTAAGCATAATCTAAATTCTGCTGTTCTTCACCCATTAATCTTCAATATTTCCATTTATGAGTTTCCCTTATAACACACACACACACACACACACATATTCTCAACTGCTACATGATTCTCAACCGGTAAAGTGTACCAAACTACAGAGTACAATGAATGATTAATTGGAGAATGGCTATTTAATCTGAATCTGAATCAAACCTTTAACCTCTTATCTTTTCCATCTTTGTTGACAGAATTATGGCTGTTAAATATTGAAACAATGCATGCAAAGAATTTAGTATAGTATTGCATGTAAACACTAAATAACATTATATTTTATTGTTGCTATATTATTACTTTAGTGTGTTGCTTAGTATTTGAGAAAAATAAGGAGAAGGAAATAACATTCAATCTTTTCTAAATAGTGATGCATGGAAAGGTTTAATGAGAAACCATTAAATAGGTTTCCATGTTGGATAAAATGTGAATGATCAATAATCAAGTCAAACTATAGCTTATATGAATACAGTTCATAAAAGACCCTTGAAAAGTTTCCTTTAAAAATATATGTGTAATTCTGAAATGATGATCGTGCTGCATGAAATCTACAGACTGATAAGAGAGTTCTATCATGGTTGGTGTAGACAACTATGGTAACTCAGAGATGCTCATTATTTACCACATTGACAGGTCAATGCCGATTTTCAGAACCTTTTTTAAAAAAAAGATTTTTGAATAGGTAAAATATTATTTTTAAATATTAATAATTTAAATAACATAGAAAGCAAAAAGTCTCTCTCTAGTCCCCCATTCTAGCTATGAGTTTTTAACCTCACTTCCAAGTTGGTAATCACTGTGCTGGTCTCTCGTTTATCCTTCCAGACATAATATGTTATACACAAATATTAATATGATATTAATACATTTTCCCTCCCATTTTTTGGTACACAAATGGTAGTTTTAAAAAAGGTAATTTAGAATTTTTTACAAATGCAGTAATCTCATCTGTGAATAGCCTGCTTAATGTCTTCATTTGCAGTAATCATGTCCATTAAATTTTGTCTTTAAATTATCTTATTTTATTGGTGAGGACGTCTAGTACCATGTTGAATAGAAGTGGTGTGTGATGAGAATGAACATTTTTGCCTTGCTTTCAATCTTAGGGGACATCATTGCCTTGTTTCTGAACTTAGGGGAGAAAAAAATTCAGTCTTTCATCATTAAGAAAAACACCTTTATCAAGTAGAAGAGGTTGCTAAGTTGCCAAGAATTTTTAAAAATCACGAATGGTTAAATTTTGTCAAATGCCTTTTCTGCCTCTACTGAAACAAATGACAGCTTAAAGTTGTTGCCATGGTGAAATTCAGTGACTGATTTTCATGTTAAACCAACCTTGCTGTCCTGGGACAAATGCTACTTGGTCATGATTGACTGATCTATCAATCATGTATAAATGGATTGCAATATTTGACCTGTTAATATTTTTTGTTAAGGATTTTGGAATCCATCCTATTATCCATGAGAAATATTGGTCTCTAATTTTCTTTTCTTAAAATGACTTTGTTTGGTATTGTTAACAGGGTCTTGCTGACTTTATGAAATGAGTCAGAAAGTGTCCTCCTTCTCTATATGCTGAAAAAGTTTGTGTAAGATTGTTATTTTTTTGTCCTTAAATGTTGGATAGAATATACCAGTGAAGCTATGGGGCCTACAAATTGTGGGCAATTTTCCAATCATAAATTGGATTTTTAAGAAAGTGATCTAGAACTTCAGATTTTCAGTTTCTTGTGTCAATTTTTTTGCAACCTGTTTTTCAAGGAATTTTTCCATCTCATCTTAGTTACCTTGATTGGAACAAAGTTGTTCAAATATCCTGTTATTATCCTACTTCTTTCCTGTCAAAACTTCAGTAATGTCCCTCTTTTTTTTGTGATATTGGTGACTTCTATTTTCTTTCCTTTTTTTTTTTTTTTTTTTGGTCAGTTTTAAAAAATCAATTTTATTAGTCTTTTCAAGGAATCAACTTCTGTCTGTTAATTTTTCTTTGATTTTTACTCTTAATGTTATAATTTCCTTTCTTAAATTTTGGGTTTAATTTGCTTCTCTTTTTCTAGATTCACAATGTTGAATCTTAGATAATCTTACACTTTTCTAATATAGATGTGTAGAGCTATATGTCTCCAAGAATTGCTTTAGTTGCAACCACATACTTTCATAGAATGTGTGTTTGTTATCGTTTATTAGAGATGTAAAACAATTTCTCTTGTGATTTCTAATCTTGCACACCTATGTTTAGACATATGTTGCTTATTTCCAAATATTTGGTTATTTTCTAGGCATCTTATTACTATGGATTTCTAACTTAACGCTACTGTATTCAGGGGATGTATTCTGCAACTCAAGACTTTTTATGGCCTGATAAATGGTCTATCTTTTTGAAATTCCATGGGTACTTGAGAAGATATTCTACTGATTTCCTGTATTATACAGTTGATTTCTAGTATCTTCTGTTCTTACCTTCTTCCTTCTACCTTCTTTGGGTTTCCTTTCTATTCTATTTCTGATTTCCTGAGAAAGTAATCCTATCATTGATTTTCAGCCTATTTTTCTTTTTAAACATTTGTTTAAAGGCTCTACTTTTCCCTCTATGCATAGCTTGAGATGTAATTCCTAGGTTTTCATATGTCATATTTTCATCATCATTTGGTTTAAAATATTTCCCAATTTACATCATAATTTCCTCTTAGGCCTATAGGTTATTCAGAAGTGTATGGCTTAAGTTCCACACCTTTGAGCATTCACAAAATTTTTAGTTATCTTACTATTATTGATTTTCAGTTTCTTATTCTTGATTTCCAGATTTCTGTCATCAGAGCCTACTTTGAGTGATTTAAATCTTTGCTTTTCAGACTTGTCTTATGGTCAATTTTAGTAAATATCTACTTGAAAAAAAGAATCTTGCCATTGTTGGATACAGTGTTCTACATATAACTAAGTTATGTTGGATAATTTTTAGTTCACCCATATTCTAACTGATTTTTTTGTCTGCTGATGTATTTGTTTTATTGGTTACCACAAGAAGTGCTAAAGTCTTATACTAAGATGCAAATCTGTGTATGTATTTTTTAGTTTTGTCAATTTTTGCTGCATATATTTTGTGACTATGTTATTAACTTGCAAACAAATTAAGAATGGTCTACTGATCCTTTAATAATATCTCCTGCCTTAAACTCTACTTTGTCTAATGTTAATATAGTTACTCTAGTTATATTTTGGCATAGCTGGATTTTAAAAATCTTGTTACTTTCAATTTTTGGATTTTATTTTTTTAGTTGAATTTTATCTTTTTTTTTTTACATTCTCTTAAATTTTTTTTTTGAGTTTAGTTCACATATAATGTTAATTTCAGGTGTACAACATAGTGATTCAACTTCTCTTTGTGTCAAGCTATTATCTTTTATTCAATCTAACAATTTTGTCTTTTAACAGAATTGAGTCCACTTATATTTAATGTAATTATGGATATACCTTAAATTATATACATATCAACTTATTATGTTTCCTGTTTGTTCCACCTGACTCATGTTCTTTCACTCCTCTTTTGTGTTCCTTTGGATTAATAAAATATTTTTTTCTTATTCCGTTTGTCTTTTAGATAATTAGTAATACATTAGTCTCATTTTTTAACCCTCTTCACCTTTTATGTTTATGTTAACATGTGTTTTAATTGCTCATGTATTTTAAATCTCACATATTTTAATTTTTTTATTATGTAGTCAAAATTCATTTAGACTTACCAACATATATACCTTGGGCATTGTTCTTTGTTCATTCCTACCTGTCCATGTTCCCTTCTGGGACTGCTTTTCTTCTAGCTAAAGAACTCCCTCTGGTTTTGGGGAGCAGGTCTGCTGCTCATAAGTTCTCTCCATTCTTGTTTGTCTGTAAAGTTAATTCATCTTCAGTTTTGAAGGATATTTTAATTGAATATAGAATTCTAGATTGGCAGATCTTTCAGCATTTAAAAGATGTCATTCCATAGGTTTTGGGTCTCCATCATTTCTGTTGAGAAGTCAGCCGTCAGTCTTATTGTTGCATCTATAAAATAATATGTCTTTCTTTATCTTCTTTTATTTTCAGTTTTATTGGTGTGCCTTGGTGTGCTTTTCTTTGTATTTATCATGCTTGGACTACCTGTGGCTTGATATCTTTTCTCCCTTCTGGAAATTGTTGGTTCTTATCGGTGTAAACATTGCTTTTACTACAATCTCTCTTTTCTTTGTAGGATTCCAATTACACATTAGACTTTTTTAGTATCTTTCATATGTATCTTATACTGTTTATTTTTCATTTTTAAAACTCTCTTTACACTTTGGCTTGAATATTTTTTTACTGCTCTATCATACAACAGTCTTCTCTTCATCTGTTTCCTATCTGGTATTAAATCTAATTATTGGTGCCTTAATTTCAGTTACTGTGTTTTTTTTCAGTTCTAGAATATGTTTGATTCTTTTTTGTGAGTTGCAGTTCTTTTGTTCTCTAAAATGTTATCATTATGGAGGTAAATAGCTATTTCTGATAACTCCAATATCTGGTTTTCTGTGAGTCTGTTTTTATTGTCTGCTTTCTTCCTCCCACTTCTTTTGGTTCTAATTCTTGATATACATTCCTGGACAGTATTAAATTGATGCCAGATATTGTGTGTGAAAATTTTACAGGCTCTGGGTGATGATATCCTCTTCTGAAGAAAATGGCAGAACAAGGGGAGATCATCTCAATCTAGTTAAGTGAATAGGTTGATTTAAAGCTCGATTGTAGTCTTTGTAAAGCTCAGATTATATCTGGTTCACCTCATCTCCTAGGTCCCATTTCCTTGACAGCTCTTGAACTCCAATTTTTGTCTTCCTAGCACTGTAAGAATGATGAAAACTCTATTTAGCTTTCAGTAGCTTTCTGATCTACTTCTTAGCATCTTATCTTAAATAAGGAAAACTGAAAGTTTGAGATATACTCTGATTATAGAATTCTTTTGAAATAATGCCATCAGAAAAGGAAGTGAGGATATTTGTTCTTTGTGAACTTGTGTTCATTCCTAGTAATCAAAAGTCCCTTTTTTAAGCATTTACAAAAAAAATAACTTACATACCTGATTTCACAATTAAAATGTAATACTTTTAAACATTGGGAATGACTTTTTCCCTCTTATTCAGGCTTTTGGCACATCTCCCAATCTGTATATTTTCTTAAAAAACGTGTGATTCCTCAAGGCAACTGCAGACGTAGTTTCATAAGCTTACTGCAAAATATCATAGTACCTTTGAAAGTAATATATCTGGGATAGGACACTTGAATTCCAACAGTTAGTTGTTTCCTTTTAATCTCTGCCCAATCTTGGGCTAAAAACCCTTACCAACAAATCTTATTCTTGTCTTTTTTTATTTGAAGCTCATTCTTATTGATAGAGGAAAAAAAAAGAAGAATAATTCATTCTTTCTCTCCCTCAGTCCCTCCTATTCTTTTAGTAATTTCTTAACAGAACATCAAAATTCTGCAGCAAGTCTATCTTTTACTTTTCCCTAAAAACAGCTCAAAAATTCTCTCTTCTATGTTCTTCTTTATATCTTCTATATTCATTTATATCTAAAATTGATCAAATAGATCCTTAGAAATTGCATTGTTCTTCTTCACCTTATCCTCCTTGCCCTTTCTCTGCCAGATTTTAATTTTATTTATCAGTTACTAAGTTCCCAGTAATGTACTTAATATGTCTCAAACTCAGTGAAACAGAAAGACACAGTTGTGCCTTAAAGATTGGTATGTAATATACAATAAGTCAATTACAATATAATGTGATATGTGTTAGATGCAATTTTAGTGTTATTTTGAAGGTCCTCCTATTTTTCTTGGGTTATCTTTTTTTTTTTTTTTTTTTTTTAATGGACCTGGAGCTCAGGTTCAGGCGTCTTTTTTTTTTTAAGTTTTTTATTTATGATAGTCACAGAGAGAGAGAGAGAGGCAGAGACACAGGCAGAGGGAGAAGCAGGCTCCATGCACTGGGAGCCCGATGTGGGATTCGATCCTGGGTCTCCAGGATCGCGCCCTGGGCCAAAGGCAGGCGCCAAACCACTGCGCCACCCAGGGATCCCTCTTGGGTTATCGTTTTAGAGATGATGTCCCTGAGGTTATATTTACCCTTAATATTATATTTAAAAATCTGTCTTTCTGAAGTCCAGGATAACATTGTCCAAAAGAACTTTCTGCAGTGATGGAAATGTGATGTCTAATAGGGTAGACACTAGCTAGTACAAATGAAAAACTGAATAAAATATTTAATTTTATTTAATTTTAATTAAAGGGTCTAACTTATTAGACAGGTAGCTGTAAGGCATCTGATTATGTCCAATATTCCTCATTTCTGGATATTTTAAGCTCTAAGATTAAATGACTACTTTCTTCCACGGTTCTTTTTTTTTTTTTTTTTTAATACCTCTCTGAGAAGTTCTCACTTGTTGATCAAAATTAGGCTCATATAATCAGTCTCCTTATCATTTTTTCCTAAACTACAAACTAAATTGACTCAACTCCTTAATAATGATAGTTCTTAATCTACAGGGGGGTGATGGCTTTGATGTCTACCCCTTCTCTAGAAGTAGCAAATCTTTGTTTGAATGCTAAGTAAGAGTTTCTTGTTTACCCCAGTGGCTTCAGATTTTTGCTTTGTATGAAAAAAGTGTCCAGGAAGTAAGTAGAATTTCATGTCTGAATGTAACCAAAAGAAGCTTTCTCCCACCTACTGATCTGCCCTCTAACTTTTTCATGTAGTAGAAGTCTATGGAAAAGAGCTTGCAAGTGAGTGCAGAAACCCTGGAACTCTCAGGAATTCTAAAATGTCATATTTACCCACACTGGGCCTTTAAGAAGTTGGCATAATTTGTTTTATTTGTATATACTCTAATGGAGGCCATGTATTCTTTACTATACATGAAACAACTGTGCCCCATTTCTTTGGATAAGCTTGTTATTCTTTGGAATTCACTTTACCTGGTTGCTTCACAAATTCAACTCTCTGATTATTCAAGAAAGATATGATTTTGTAGGTTATCTGGCTTTTGCTCATTGTTAAAATGGGGTGATGTCTCTTTGACATCCTGCATTGTCCTCTAAGTTATTAAGCACTTTGTGACACCTTTTCCTTATGAATATTTTGTCTTCTGACTTTTCTTTCACAGTTTTATAGTATAAAATAGTATCTCTCAAACTTCAGCCTGCATTTTACTCATTATCTTTGAGGGAAGGAAGGAAAGAATATATATTCATACATATATGCATATACACATCCAAATATATATATGTAAAATTATGTGTATGTGTAAAATTATTTTGGAATGCACAAAGGTATAGGGCAATTGAAGAATACATAATAAATAAGTTATTAGCTACTAAAGCTATTTGGACATAGAGTAATTGCAATAACTCCTAATGGTTCATTAAATAGAAATTATGGAAACGGAACTGCTTAGTTGATAGGTTGTGGCTGCTTACTCAAGAGACTGGCCCTGCCTTTCATTTCTATCAGTATGATCTAGTCAAAGCTTTTTCTAAGATAAAATTTCTATTAGAGGAAGGTATATCTCAGTATGTTGTTTCCTAATCTATAAAGCAAAAATATATAATTACATGCTTTCTAAGGTTTCTTTATATCTGAAGATTTAGAATATTGCCATTTTTAAATCATGTGATTACTTTCCTTCTCTCATGTGACAATATTTATTAGGTTCTAGACATTTTTGTAGGCACAGGTGACTCAACTGAGAGCAAAACTAGACATAGATTCCACTCACATAGTTTATAGACTCTAATCAAATAATAATATAAGTATAATAAAAATTATATAAGTGGTATAAAAAATATCACAGGGATCTATGAAAGCCTAGAAGAGAGGGAAATAATTCAGTTTGGTGGGGAAGGAATGACAGTATGGGAAGATTTGAGGAATTCAGTGCTAAACTGGGATCTGAAGAATGATTAGGAGTTACTTAGGGAAAATGGAGATGGGAGAAAAAGCTCATTCTAAACAGAAAGATTTAGGCAAAGATCCTATTTAATGGGTATGTGATTGAAATAGGAAGTAAAGGGAAGAATGTAATATAATAAAGGTGGAGAGTGAGACAAAGTCCAGATCATGCTCAGCTTGGAATACCACGTTTGTGATGTTAAGTCTTCATTTTAGGAGAAATGCAAAGTCTTTGAAAAGTTTCATGAACAGAAGGGAATAATCAGATCTGTGTCTTTTAAAAAGATGACCTTGGTTGTGATATGGAGAAGTGATTGTTAGAAGCAAAAGTGGATATGGGAAAAAGGTGGCTCCTGTGGTGGACCAGGTAAAAGATGACAGTAACTTGGCTTGGGATGGTAGCAGGGGATATGGACAGAAGTGGTTGAATTTAAGATATTTGTAAAGTAAAATTAATGGAACTTGATGAACTGGACATGGGAAGGGAGGTAAAAAAAGGATTGTTATGTTTCTACAATTAGATAGTGAAGTCATTTATAGAAGGTAAGGATTGAAAGACAAAAGAACAGATTTTTATTTTTATTTTTCAAGGTAGGGATTTGAAGATCATGAATGCAGTTCTGGACATGGTGATTTTGGGCTATGTTTAGAGATGTCAATCTGGACAAAAGATAGAAATTTAAGAATCAAAACTAAAATTACAAAAAAAAGCATTAAAGGTAGATAATTTGAAGTCTAGGTATGGATGGGATCTCTTAAAAGAATATTCTCCAATTATTTAAAATAAAAATTTAAAGCCAAGTTATTTTAGTATTTTTGGAGAAAAGAACACATTTACTGTACCAAATTCTCATAAGCCTTCCCATATCAAATAATAATCAGCACTTTATTGTTTTACCTTAACTTTTTATAATCACTTTATGAGATAGGTGTTATCATTGTTTTTCATGTTACACATGAACAAACTAAGACTATGAGAAGTAATTTAACTCATTTAGGAGCCAGAGTTCAAATGTAGGGCTGCACTCATAACTATTCTATTAGATTATTTTCTTAGTACATCTCACACTAAACATCCCTCTTAGAAACAGTAACAACTATAGCAGTCAAAATCTTTTGAAGACTTATTGTGTAGAGAGTAAACATTGCATATTTATAGTAATAATGTAGGAACAAATGATGACAGCTTTACTATGATACAAACTATGAGGAGAAGAAAGATTTTAGGAATACCAAATGAGTTTACTGGTTTGTTCAGATGACACAGAAATTAGTCTCCTGCTCAGTTACCAAAATTGCTTTGTGTTATATAACTATGAAAAATATCATCTATAGCAAAATGTCATCCAACAGTAACACTCTTTAGGAACAGGTTTCAGTTTTGACTTTCAGGAAAGAATACTTCTTCAAAAGTCATTCGTTTTCTTGGGCTATAAGGAAAATCTAACTCAGTTTATTAGACTCAAAAAGAATCACAGCCAAAGAAGAAAAGCTTACTAAGTGACAGGAAAGGATTCTGAGTAGGGTTCTAGCAGGAAAGGGCTCTAAGTAGATAGCCTTGGATATTATGATTTAATCAAGAAATCTTGTTTTATGCCTGTAGTCTTTTTCAGATATAGACTTTTATATTTACAAATGTTGATATACTGATATCACCAGGATGTATGAAAATGGGATCAAATAAGGCAAATACATGAATTTCAACAAGTTATATTTAAAATGAAAGTGCTGAAGACAATAGTGTTTCCACTATTAGTATAACAAATGCTTTGGAACTGAGTGTAATGTGGAAGACACAATGTCTCTGATGAGCAGCAATGTTGTTTCTTTGATCACATATAAATTATTAGTCTGGTAAGAAAACACGAGAAGATATTCTTCCCTTACAGGTGTGTATCTCTCAATGATGACCAAAACAAACACTAGCACTGTCACTTTACTAAATTGCAATGCAGCTATTTACAGTCTAAACCTGCATGTAACTTTAGTTTCTGGATATAACACTAGTGATTCTTATTTTACTTTAGTCATTTTTCAACTGAAATGACTTGTGTGCAATAAGAATGATTGGTAACCTTACTAGAATGCTTTAAAACATGCTGTGTTAAAGATAAATTTAATTCCCCAAAGGATTTAATGGCTAAAGTTGGATTTTTTTTGGTCATATATGCCTGACATAAATAAAAACAGTTATTATATCATATTTAGTATTCAAGATATTTAGGCATTTTATTACTTTGAGTTAAAAACCCATCAGAATTACAAAGATACTTTGAATCTTCAAGTCAGTCCAGAGATTGGAAGGTCTTGCATACATAAGGTTCCTTAAACTTTTCTATGCCCAAGTCCTGCATATACACCGAACCACATGCAAATTATCTTTTTTATAAGTACTGATTCCATGAACTTACAGCAAAAGTCAAAGTGAAAATTTATCAGGGCCAGGCTAGAGAGAGGCAAGAAAGATATTTAAGGCACAAAAATCAAGGAGGTGCTCAGTCTCAGCATTATGCAAGCACAGCGTTGGCACCTAAGGGCAAGTTCCTCCTTAAATTTTGCAACATAGTCACCTTGATATTGACACTCTGGCCCTTGTTTTTATTCTCTTATTTTATTTTATTTTTTTTATTGGAGTTCAATTTGCCAACATATAGCATAATACCCAGTGCTCATCCCGCCAAGTGCCCCCCTCAGTGCCCATCACCCAGTCACCCCAACCCACCGCCCACCTTCCCTTCCACTACCCTTTGTTCATTTCCCAGAGTTAGGTGTCTCTCTGTTTTGTCACCCTCACTGATATTTTCACTCATTTTCTCTCCTTTCCTTTTATTCCCTTTCACTCCTGGTTTTTATTTTTTTTTATTTTTTATTTTTTTTAATTTTTGTTTATTTATGATAGTCACACACAGAGAGAGAGAGAGAGGCAGAGACACAGGCAGAGGGAGAAGCAGGCTCCATGCACCGGTAGCCCGATGTGGGATTCGATCCCGGGTCTCCAGGATCACGCCCTGGGCCAAAGGCAGGCGCCAAACTGCTGCGCCACCCAGGGATCCCCTCACTCCTGGTTTTTATTCTCAAAGGTCTTTTAAGAATCAAACAAGGCAGTCTCTGGTTTCACTTTTGTTGTTGTTGTTGTTACTTAAAAAACAAGTAAATAATCTTAAGACTTTATAACAAACAGGTATTGCATAAAAATAGGGTCATATTAACAATTAGAGATCAGAGCTATATACAAATAATAATTAACTACAAATATTTTCTTAGTGTTTATTGTGTGTCTTAACTCCTTCAGTCTTAACTCTTGAAGTATTACTATTACTCCCCTTTTACAGATAGTGAAACTAAGGCATATAGATGTTAAATAATTTGCTCACACTCATAGCCAGTAGGAGCTCAAGTTGATCTAACTCCAAAGCCCAATCTCTTAATTGCCATGCTTTGCTGCCATGGCAGAACCCAACCATAACCATTTAACAATGGGAATCTGTTGACTGTGTTTCTACTGTATGCAGACATCTAAATGCAATTGTTGACAAAGATTTAGATTTAGATTCTTGTTGGAAAAGATAAGTTAATAACCTTCAGATACTACTCAAATTCCTGCAGCCTCATAGCATGGTATATTAAGAAAGAGAAAATGAAAATGTAAGAGGAAAAAAAGGGAAGGAAAAAAGAAAGAATTATAAGAGATTTAGAGAGCACATCTTGTTGTGGACTAGAATAAAGTGGTAGGAAAGGGGATCAGAATAGTATGCACAAGTTGCTTCAAAGCAAACTCTGAAGAAAAAAAATAAAAAGATTTCCAACTACAGTGGAGGAAAAGACAGGAAAAAGGTTTATCAGAGAGGATTAAAAATGTTACTTTGGGTTTAATTTCAGCTGTTTTAAATTAAGAGGAGAAAAAAATACATTTCTTTTATTAAGAAATGAAGTACCAATAGTTATTTTTTTTTCTATTCACCTACTGTAGAAAAAGAATACTGACATAAACAAAAACATGAGGGAACAACCTTACCATAGTTAATTTAAAAAAAAAAAAGTCTCCTTTCTGCAGGAAAGGAGAGACACTTGGATATAATTGAGATTATGAATTTCTAAGAGATAAATGCTTCATGGAAAATTCTAAGAATATGTTTTAAGAAATATAGTATTGTATTATTGGCAATGATGGTGAGTTTCTAGTCTTTTGGGAAGAGTAGATCTTCTAAAAGGTTAAATGCTGTCCCTGTCCCCCTTCTTCAAAGCTCCTCAAACATCCATTACCAACTTAGGCTCTGATACCAGTAAGAAGGACCTTATCTTGCAACCTGCTGAAGAGCGCCCTCTAGTGCTGTCTTGCAAGTGAAATGTTGTCATACCAAATTTTTTTTTCATGATTTGTTCTGGTTATACTGGACCTTAGGTTTTCTTTGAAACCTTAGCCAAAAGAGAAAGATAAACGATGCTTTAGATCAGTTTTCTGGCTTGTAATGCTAGCCAAGTAAGACTCCTACAGTATATTAAAGAATGAGAGGGTTTTATTCTTTTTAACTTATAAGAAATGAGGTACATCTATTTTAAAAGTAATATGCTTTTTGCTGAAAGACTAGTTTTTAAAGAAAATCTGCAAAAATTTTAGTATGCTTCACAGTACCTATAAAACAGGAGTTTGTTCAATAAAAAAAAATAGTGACAATAATTGCTTCTCTCAAACTCTGGATCTCTGGAAATTTACCTACTTAGACTGGTGAGATGCTAAGAAAATTTTTTAGAAAATTGTTTGTATTAAACTTCAAATTTCTGGTGGGAGAACACAGAAAAACAAATTACCTGACTATAAGGCAAGTGTATTTTTAAATTCCAGGAAAAAGAAAACATGAGATATTCCAAAAGACAGCATTAAATAATGGCAATGTATTCCTTTGAACAGTTTTTGACTTTGGTACAAAGAAATTTAAAGGTGTGTTTCTGGAAACCAATATTTTCATTGAATTAATTATTTTTTAGAAGATTTTATTTATTTATTCATGAGAGACACAGAGAGAGAGGGGGGCACAGACACAGGCAGAGGGAGAAGCAGGCTCCATTGCAGGGAGCCCGATATGGGACTCGTTCCTGGGACTCCAGGATCATGCCCTGGGCCAAAGGCAGGCGCTAAACCGCTGAGCCACACAGGCTTCCCAATATTTTCATTGTTTAATACACATCAATGAATTTGAACCACGAGACTAGTATAAATCCATAAAATACTACTTCACCCATGGCACAATTTTTTCCCTTTTAAAAGAGTCCATGTACAATGAATTAAAGCCAGAGTGTGAGAGTGTTAGGAAAAGCTGAGTACTCAAAAGGACTATTAATGTTAATGCATGTATATATGTGTGTGGTATGTCTGCATGTGTACATGTTTATGTATTGCTGTCATTCTGTTTAATAATTAAAGTGAGGATCAGTCAGACACTTGGCCCAGAACATATGTAAATATAAGATCTCTGAAATAGTGTTCTGACAAATGAGGAAAGTAAGAACACTGAAGGAAGAATTAGAATTCATAGATCTTTTAGTTTTGTTTCACTTTTTGTTTAGCTTGTTTGCAGGGAGTGTTATTCTGTTACTTTATTCTGCACTGTGCACATTAGTAAGGTTAAATGTGCACAATGCATGAAAAGCAATTAAAATGTTTTTTTTTAAACAAAATGCTAAATAATGCCAATCCCAAAATATAAGACGCACAAATAGAAGGTAACATGTCCTAAGGTTTCTAGAATATGACAACGTTTAGAGATGGAATGTTCTTCAAACATGGCCTTCAAGTACCTGTGTTATTTAAATCCTTGGTGTCCAAATAGAACAGGGACTCTAGCAAACTGATGGCAACAGTAGACAGAGAAGGGTATAAAAGGGCCATGGTATTTGAAGTAAAAAACTCTGGGTTCTATTTCTGTCTGACTCACCACTGACCTTGACAAAGTCAGTGTTCACTGTGATTCAGCTTCTCCATCAAACAGAGGCAGTAACTCTTGCCAGAAACCACACAGGAGTGTTGATAATGGGGAGGATTAGTGTGATAATGTATAGAGCTTATAGAAATTTTACTGTGCTGTAAACACTTGTTGAAAAGATCTTTGTCTTTTGCTACTCCACAAAAGCTTAAGAAGATAATAGACGTTTAAAACATTAGGTTAAATTCTGCTTAACATCTTTGTTTCCATTTATTCTGACAGTTTCTTCAATGCACTGTTTTTATTACCTGTTATTTGTTAATATTTTTATGTCCAGGAATTTCTAATTCTCCTTCCATCTTATTTGCCTTATTCTTAGTCTCCTATTTACAAAAAATAATGATTTATTCTTGCCTTGAGTTTCTCCTTTCCCTCATTCTATTTATATCTGTAAATACTTGGTTATTTTTCTCCTATGACTCTTATCCCTATGTTGTTCAATTATAATAAAAGCAATCATAACAATAATACTAGCACCTAATACATATGAAACACTCTGTAAACAAAATATAATCTCATTTCGTGTACTTATTTGAGTTAATCTTGATCAGAAAAGTTGTTGATATTTTATATATCTTACTTATAAGCCTCAAACAAGTCAAGTGCTCAATAGTAAGAAACTGTTCACCCTGTCAATTTGAAAAAAGAAATAATCACTGGACATATTATACAAAAAATAAACTTTATTGTAATTTTGCATAGATTTCCTAGCAAATGATAGCACAGATAATTCAGAAAATTTTTCAAGTTTTAAAATATATAATTGTCCCAATTTACAGAATGAGATATCTTATTTTTATATTTATAGAACCTTAGGGTAAGAAATATAAAATGTTTCATACTTCTATTTTCAACTCTATTGCTTTTGGTTAGATAACAGTAGAAATCACTTAACATATATAAAATATGGAAACGACTACCTCATTGTGCTCTTGGAATGATTAATTATGCTTTTACTTCAGAACAAAGGCTGTGTGAACATATGGTATTATTACTTTAATACATGTAATTCATTGTAGTATGAAACAGCCATATATAGACCAAACAATAATTACTTACTATATATGATAAATAAAACCCCCCACTGAAAAATGGAGAAATACCTCTTCCTATCCCTAATTAGTTTTTAATAAATGATACATAATAAATGGCAACATTCTAATTTATCACAGTTTAGGCATAGTCCTCAAATGGAAGATGGGAGTGTATGAACTCTGACAACTGTTTACATAGCCTGTGAAACGTTCTCTATTAAAGGGCATTGTTCTCAAAGTCTGAAAAGGTACAAGCTCTCATAAGCTCCTTTCAGGTAGGTGGTATGGCGAATAGGAGTAGTCCCTATGGAGCACAAGTTCTAACTGCAGATGAATTGTCTCTGTTCTTGGTCCACATCTCTATAAAACATCCATATCATTTACAATTGATTTTAAATCACACACATACACACACACACAGTTTTAGTGAAATTAATACCTAGAGTAGGACAGCCATTTTTTACTTCAAATGCAAGAAATATATATTAATAGTTCTGATTTTCTTTTCAAAGCTACTTTTTTTGGGTCTCTGACATTAAATTCTATAAACCAGGCCTATCTAATTTTTTCATGTATATTTCAACAGACTAGAAAACCTGGTGGTGCTTACGTTTGTCTTTAAGAATCCAGGTGGTATTTATTTTCCATACCTGGTTCCTGCTTAAGTTCAGTGGTGTACTTTATTTTTTAAAGATTTATTTATTTGTGAAAGAGAAAAAGAGAGAGCAAGTGTAGGGGGGAGGAGCAGAAGGAGAGGGACAAGCAGACTCTGAGCACAGAGCACAGGGACAAGCACAGAGCCCCATGTAGGGCTTCATCTCAGGACCCTGAGATCAACATCTGAGCTGAAACCAAGAGTCAGGAACTTACCTGATTGAGCCACCTGGGTACCCCTCAAAACATATTTTAGTATTTCTTATTCTTCCTCAAACAGTAAGGATAAAGGGATACATTATAACCACAAATATTTAACAAATATCTATGTGAAAATCTGTGCTCTTCTCACTAAAAGTCATCTTGACTTGCCTGAGAAATAAAACAGGTGGGAAAGTAGGTTTTATCCTGGCATACAATTTACAAAATGGTCTAATATGTTCCTTGAATGCATTCCTCCCTCATGCCCGCATCTGCCATATCCATTGCTTTAATATCACACTGCCTGCATGCATGCACGCACTTCTGCATGCAAGACAGGAACTCTAATGCCCTGCATCACCTTGGAATAAAAGAACCTGGAAGGAAAGCAATGGTTTCCTCTGAAAAAAGGAAAAACAAAATGTACTGAGACTGAAACCAACCATTTCCATGTAACCACAGCTAACTCATTCTAAAGAAAATTTTATGTAGATTTTCTACAGAGAAATCTTTTTTTTTTTTCCCCTCCACTGGATCACCCTATATGTGAATGCCTTTGTTCTCAAACAGTATGCTTTCCCTATGCTGAAAATTTTGTGTAAAGCTCTGGTATGACCAATTAGATTTACAGGGTTTAATTTTCTTAATCATTAGCACAAGTATACCTGGTTGTGTGTGTCCTTTATGGAGTTAAACACACACACACACACACACATACACACGATATATCCTCTTCATAAAAAGGACATTCACATAAAGCTAGACCACCTTCTATCATATATGGAATGGAAACCATCATATCCTTACAAAAATATAGGTGTATCTTTATATAACAAGTGTACCGATAGCATTATGCCTTGACACTCCTTCACTGTGCTCTTCATGTGTTCAGACACACACATGCACACACATGGACACATGCACAACTCCATTTCTATAAAGTCAAATTCATCTAACATTACATAGTTTGGTTGGTATTTCTATATCTTTTCCTTCTTTAAATGTGACTAGCTATTTACACCCTAACCATTCTGTACAGAGCTGATTTAGCATTTTTATTGGAATGTGAAAGCTCTTAAAAGAAGAAAAAATCTAATCAGGCAGAAGAGATAGAAAACTTGCTGAATTTTCTCTCCCCCCTCCAAGACCCCCCTGAATCCTATCAAAAGCACATCTTCCATTCATTGCTTCCCGGTGTCATTATGACAAGCGGCTACAAATCAATAGCAGAGGGAAAGGCAGGACCAACCCGCACTCACCAAGTGATAAAGATTCACTCTCAGCCCCGATTTGCTAATAGCCCATAATAGCAGCCATTGGCGCCCTGCATTAAATCATACATTTCACTCTGCATTTATTATGGGATTTTTAAAACTCCTCACCAAATTGGATTTTCTCGATGGTCTCTAATTTCCACATTTATCATTTAAAATTAAACTCCTCTGTGGAGAGAGGGAATAGAGAAGGAGGAGAAGGTAGAGAGAGGCCAAAGAGGAATGTATTTTTTCTTCTCACCCCCCTCTTTTTTATGAAAACCCATAAATAATACCAGGTATCATAGCCATAAGCAGCAGGGCTTTTTTTTTTTTTAAACTATAAAAAATTCTAGAAATCAGGGTGAATGGTTTGTATGTGCTGGTCTGCAAATGAAGACAATTCAAGAGGATAAAAATATATGTATATAAAGTAGGTTTCAAACAAAAGAAATTCAGTAAAAAAAATTCTCAGTAACATTACAAAGGTGAATTGCAAAAGCAATGGAAAATAAGTTAATGTTGCATTATGCAAATACTCCAAGGAACTGTAAAGGGAGTGTTTATCAAGTATATAGTATTCTAGCTTTAAAAACTGTATCTATTTTTATTGGTTTCTAATTATGTAACAGCTTCCATTTCCCTCTATACATTCTTAGTTTAAAAAATTATTTTAAAATTTCATGGAATTCTGTAGCTACAGCTGTCCCTTGGCTATTGCAGCAAACCCCAAGACAAGTTCTTAAATCTCCCACATGTACCAATGAAACAATGGAACCAACCCATGGGAACTTAAATCACTATAAGTTTAAATATATAGTATGTCTTTTTGGAAAAAATTCTTAGAATTCTTTGAGCATAAAAACTGAAAAGTAAATTTTGGATCTAGATCATAAAATGAAAAGGCTATATTTTCTCAAGCCTGCATGGCTGGGACTTTAGTATGACCTACTTATAACTGTAGTACTACCAGGATCCAAAGACATCAGAAGGGAACTAATCAGTCCATATTCGGAGATGCTTGAAAAGGCTAGAGATTTAATGAAATGTCAAATGATCCCCGGATTTTTTTACTTTTGGAGATTTCCTCAGCAATGAAGTCCATCTATATCATTTTCCTTAAGAAATAGAGAAATGACCTTTTAAAAGAGTGTTTGAAGAGGAGTTAAAAAAAAAGGAGTTAAAAAATTCAGCCATTTTATAATATTTCACTGCATGTTCACCAGCTCTCTTTTGTTTTGGAGTTTTGTCATTGATATAATTTTTTCAGTGATTTTTAAAAAAAACTGTGCCATTGATTGCTGTGCCTTTTCTTTTTCTTTTTCTTTTTCCTGGTAGAAAACTACTGTTGTATATACCTCTTTTCCCCCTCTCCAATTCCACATAAGCAATAGCCTCTTATTTTAATACTGCTTTTATTCAAGTAACATATATACTGAAAAGAGCTTAAATCAAAAGTGTAATCTATGAATTTTCACTTAGTGTACACACTTGTTTAACCAGCATCCAGACCAAGAAACAGAACACTTTACTAAGTCCCAGAAGCCCTTCTTATGTAGTCATTACCAACTACCCCAAGGGTAGTCTCTATCCTGGCTTTGAATGTCATAGATTAATTCTGCCTACCTCTGAGCTTCATATAAATGGAACCAACTGGTATGTACTATCTTGCATCCACATTTTTTACTCAGAATTATGTGGGATTAATTCACATTGTTGTATGTAGTTGTAGTTCATTCATTCTTGTTTTTGTAGAACAGGGTTTGGCAAACTATGGCCAGTGGACCAAATGTAGCCTTGTTCCAGGTTTTTGTATGGTCTGTGAGCTAAAGAAGATTTTTACATATTTAAGTGATTTTAAAAAAATTAAAAGAAAGATAATGTGCAACACATGTGAAAACTAAATGAAATTCAAATTTCAGTGTTCACAAATAAAGTATTGTATTTTTGTATTTAAAAAAATATGGTCATGATCTTTTGTTTAAGTATTGTGAATGGCTGCTTTCTTGCTGTAACAATAGAATTGAGTACTTGGGGTAGAAATTTGTACAGCATAAAAAATCTAAAATATTTACTATCTGTCTCTTTATATAAAAAGTCTATTGACCTCTGCTGTAAAGTGTTCCATTGTGTGATTATACCACATATTTATCCATTCTCCTGTTGAAGAACAATTGGGGTGTTTCTGGTATTAGACTATTAAAAATATATACTATAGGGATCCCTGGGTGGCGCAGCGGTTTAGCGCCTGCCTTTGGCCCAGGGAGTGATCCTGGAGACCCGGGATCGAATCCCACGTTGGGCTCTGGTGCATGGGGCCTGCTTCTCCCTCTGCCTGTGTCTCTGCCTCTCTCTCTCTCTGTGACTATTAGAAATAAATAAATAAATAATATATATATATATATATATATATATATATATATATATATATTATAGACATTCTACAACATGCCTTTCATGAACATACCTGGAGTGGAAGTGTTAGGTATAGATAATGCTTATATTCAGTTTTGCAGTTTTTGCCATAGTATCTTTTATTAATTTATACTCCAACCAGCAGCATGTGAGAATTCCAGTCATTCTTTCTCACTGACTGTTGGTATTTTAGCTATTTTTATGTTTTTTTTAAATGGTGGTGTTTTTGTTTTTGTTTTTTTGAAGATTTATTTATTTATTCATGAGACACACAGACAGAGAGGCAGAGACACAGGCAGAGGGAGAAGCAGGCTCCCTGCAGGAAGCCTGATGTGGGACTCGATCCTGGATCCCGGGATCACTACCTGAGCTGAAGGCAGGTGCCCAACTGCTGAGCCACCTAGGAGACCCATATTTTTATGTTTTTTTCTAAGATTTTATTTATTTATTCATGACAGACACAGAGAGAGAGAGAGAGAGAGGCAGAGACACAAGCAGAGGGAGAAGCAAGCTCCATGCAGGGAGGCAATAGGCATATAGGCAATAAACCTATAAAAAACGCTCTTAATGTTATTAGACATAACAAAAATGTATATTAAAGCCATAAAAATGGGCAGACCCGGTGGCCAGTGGTGTAGCCTTTGGCCTGGGGTGTGATCCTGGAGACCCGGGATCAAGTCCCGCGTCGGGCTCCTTGCATGGAGCCTGCTTCTCCTCTACCTGTGTCTTTGTCTTTCTGTCTCTCTCTCTCCCTCTCTGTGCCTCTCATGAATAAATAAATAAAGTCTTTGAAAAAAAAAATATAGATACAAGTCTTTTGTCAGTTCACGTTTGCGGTTATCTTTTAGGTTGTGGTATGCCTTTTTGCTCTTTTAAAGGCTGTCTTTGATGAATAGAAATTCTTAATTTTAATGTAGTCCAATGAACTCATTTTTGCTTTGTAGTTAACACTGTGACCTGTTTAAGAAATATGGCCTATGGCCTATCCCAAAGATATGAGACTGTCAATTCATTTGGGTTTTTCATGTATATTAATGTCATTTGTGAATAATGACAATTTTCTTTTTTGATTTTAGTTTCTTGTCTTATTGTACAGTTATAATACAGTGTATTGTATAGTATAGTACAATGTTGAATAGGAGTGATGATAGTAGGCATCTTTGTCTTGTTTTGAATTCTAGTCTGATTTTTGTAGATCCTCTTAATTAGGTTAAGGAGGCTCCTTTCCAGTCTGTCTATTTAATTATTTAAAAGATTTTATTTATTTATTCATGAGAGACACAAAGAGAGAGAGGCAGAGACATAGGCAGAGATAGAAGCAGGCTCCATGCAAGATATGGGACTCGATCCCAGGACTCCGGGATCACGCCCTGGGCTAAAGGCAGGCTCTTAACTGCTGAGCAACCCTAGCATCCTATCTAGTCCCATTTTTTTATTATAAAGTTTATCAAAGATTAAAAAAATTTATGAGATGAACATGGGATTCTGTCTTTGTTAATATAGTGAATTACACTGGTTTTAAAATGTTAAAGCATCCACGGATTCCTGGAATTAATTCCACATGGCCTTTATTTCTAATAATTTCTACATATTGTTGAATGCAATTTGCCAGCATTTTGTTAAGGATTTTTCTATTTTCATGAGAAAGATCAGTTTGTAATTTTCTTTTTTTGTAGTAATTTTGTTTGGTTTTGATATCACCTTCCCTATATTTTTATAAAGTCTCTGGTGAACTCACAAGTTACTTTTGGCACACTGCAAATTTTGGAGGAAACTGAACCTGCTGTACTTTTATAATAACGGCATAGGCAGCTCTGGTACTTATGCGTTTTTCTTACTCTCCTCTAAGTTCCCTTATTTTCATGACTCATGATTCCTCAGTACTTGCTTCTCCTACATCAGCTTTTGAAGATTCTAAATTTTATTTTACTTCTCCCTCTGGTGAGTTCAACAGTCCCCAGGAAGGTTTTTGTTCGTTAATGATTACATATTAGACCACCACTATCTGTCGGAATAGATATCGTGGGAAGTTATAAGGAGACCATATATTCTCTGCCTTAGATATGAGTTTATAATGCAGTAAGTTAAGTCAGTACATTTTTTTAATTTTTATTTTTCTGAAGATTTATTTATTTATTTATGATAGACAAAGAGAGAAAGAGCGAGAGAGAGGCAGAGACACAGGAGGAGGGAGAAGCAGGCTCCACGCCGGGAGCCCG
Organism: Canis aureus; assembly: GCF_053574225.1. NCBI lineage: Eukaryota > Metazoa > Chordata > Mammalia > Carnivora > Canidae > Canis > Canis aureus. Next base: position 488,963 of record NW_027554410.1, on the reverse strand, counting down.
ACGCAGGACTCGATCCCGGGACTCCAGGATCGAGCCCTGGGCCAAAGGCAGGCGCTAAACCGCTGAGCGACCCAGGGATCCCCTAAGTCAGTACATTTTAAAAATTATAAATCAATTGTGGAATCATCTGTAATTAATTTTTTTTCAAACTCATGAAGCTTTTAAAAGATGACTTTTATTATAATGAGAGGAAAAGTTAGCAAAAGAAACATCAGAAATCAAGAAAAGCAGAAAGGTGCAAGATCAGAGACACACCAACAAACACAATCATTACTAACTTTTAAATTTTTTTTGTAAATTAGAGAATCTCCAATGTGTTCGTTCTCCTATTTTATTTATAGCAGATTCCTCCATTGTTGGTATTTCCTATTTTTTTCATCTGGGTATACCTATCCATTTAATGTAGGATTCTCCAAAAATTGTCTGTAAAGATAAACTTAGAAAATAGCTTCTATAGTTTGTATCAATACAAAACAAGTATAGAGATTAGGAAAACTTTTGAAGGTGTGGAGTGAAACTCCCTTCTCTTTCTCAAATAATCAAATATAATAAGGCACCAAGGTTCCCAACTCAGAAAGCTTCTATTACATGTTTGGCAGGTTCTGCATCTTGGCACATTCCTATCTTTAGACTATCCTCATTTCTGATACACAACAAATTAAGACTTATGCAAAAAATACTTTTAAGGTTGCTGTATAGCATTAAAGTACAGGATTGCAATCTTAAGAGTTGATTTACCTTGTGGTTAATGGCGGAGACTCTCTAGTGCTAGACAGTCTGAGTTTGAAACCCGGTATCAACACTCAAAGATACATAGTCTTGATCAAGTTCCTTATCTCCTCCATGCCTCACTTAATCAACCATAAAATAGGAAGAATAATGATAAGGACCTCATATCATTGTTGTGAGGATTAAATAAATTGAGACAAGTAAAGTACTGCTGGGCACATAGTGGGTGCTCAGTGATTGTTGACTTTACATAGCCAAGCTAAAGGGCTGCTTAATTTAAATATATACAAGGAGCAGCTATACTTACTGTTTTCATATTGAGAGACCTCCTTCAATTTGCCCCCATCAACATCCCTCTTCTCTTTAATCCTGAAAATTGTGTCTTTTTAAACCACTTAGCTCATCTTCATTCTTACTGTCTCCTGTCTACTGTCATATTTTCTGTTTCATTCCTGAAACAATGAAAAAGTCCTCTGCTTTTAAAATTCATTTCTAAAAGCCTACTTCTATTATGAAGTCTCTATCTAAGCTAACACCACTCGATTTAAGTGGATAAAAGCTGGAATTGAAGAAATGAAGACAAGTGACACGTTAAAGCTGGAAGCATTGTCAGGGCTTTCCTAGTTTTCTCTTTGTTTGGCTAATCTAGAATTCAGAGTACAGCCTATATCTGTTCAATTAAAGGATCAATTAAAGATCTGGCAATTAAAGTTTAAGTCTGAGTTATGCAATTAAATGTGGAAGAAATTAAAATAAACTTAAAAAAATCAGGCCAAGGGCAAGAAAGAATTTTAATAAAAATACAAAACATAAATCCTAAACAGTTTTTTTGTGGTGATGATGCTTTAAGGTCATCACAAGAGACTAGAGAGATTAGAATGAACTGGTTTTAGGGTTTTAAAATCTGGGCCTGGAGGTTTTCTTTAATCTTCAGGCAAGGCTGTTTAACACCATAGCAATAACAATTTATATACTACATAGTATGTGTTTATTTCTTTACTAAACTGCATTGTTATTTTGTAAAACATCAGTTTTGTAAAAATTCAGATATGGTCAAGATTATGGGTTCTCTCAGGATGTCTATGTAAAAGGAGTTATAATGGGATAAGGAAGCTTTAATTATGAGCTGGGTCCTTGCACTCTGAGTACCACCAGCTTTAAACAATCACTCTTTCTGTGGACTTCACATAGTGGCCTCACCTTTTTTCACTGTTTCAGAATCTGAAGCATCCTGTGGTTTATTGATTCTTGTAACCACACACTCTGCCACTAATGTTCATCACTTGTGTTTCTCCTGACTCTTGCCTCTTGAGGAGAATGAAAGGTGGAAAATGTGACACAATAGTCTCAAATTGGCTGACTCAGTTTAAAAACCAAACAGGAAAAAAGTATCTTAAACCACCACTAGAAACATTTTCATTTGAAATGGAACTGATCTTGAAAAACCAGTTAAATCCAGCACATCGGTAAAGAATTATTGAAGTAGGTACTTTCAGAACATATTGTGGCATATTAGAGGTTCATTCTTCTATGGGATGACAAAACTTCTATCTTTAGTTTTTTTGTGTGTGTTTGTTTGTGTCTGATACTTGCTGATCTTATTCAAATTTAATCTTATCCAGCAGCAATCAATTCTCACTCAGCCTAAATATTGCCACTTAGAATATAATCCTTCCCTGGTCTTTAAGTTAGCCTTTTAATTAAACATTTAGAGAAATGTTCTTCCTCCAATAAAAATTATCTCTACACAGTACACATATCCTTTACTAGCCATTTTCCCCCTCAAGTCAATGATCTACCACAAGCTCTATCTCTTGCCTTAAAAATTTACAGAATTTATAGATCGTAATAATCCTATTCTTTCCATTACTTCATTGGTATTATATACTGGGTGGATTATAACATTTTAAAGCTATATATACCCACACATTCTTCATAATACCACCATGAAGTACAAGAGGCAGTCTGGCGTCTTTGTTAATTAAGAGTGGAAGCAATGAAGTTTGACTGCCTGAGTTGGAATCCAAGCTCTGATACTTACTGGTTGTGTGGGTTTGGGTGATATACTGAACTTCTTTGTGTATCACTTTTCTCATTAGTAAAATGGGAGATAATTAGGATCCTACTTCATAGTGTTGTGGTAATTATTAAATAAAAGAATATTTGGAAAATATGGTATAATTACTATTTATTAGCACATAAATATTAACTTATTATTTCACTAAAATTCCCTAAATTATAAAGGAAGAATCTAATGGGCATCTTCCCTTCTGTACAGACAAAATGATCCCTTTAAAAACATAAATTATATCAGGTCATTCCTTTGATTAAAATCCTTTAGTAGCTTTTTATATCATTTAAAGTCAAAGCCAAAGTCCTTACCTTGACTTCCTAGGCCCTACTTGATTTGACCACCCTCTATCCCAACCCTCTGACCTCATGTGCTATTATTCTTCATTTCCTTCACTCACTCTATTCCAGCCTCCTTTGGTCTTGTTCCTGAATGTGTCAAGTATACTTTTAATTTCAGAGCCCTGTAACTGCTGCTCCCTCTAGCTGAAATATTCTTTCCCCAGAATCACATGCCTCCCTTTCTTACTTATTTCAGGTATCATCCCTGATCATCCATATAAAAGAGCAACCACTCCCAGCCCTTAGCACTCTCTATCTCCTTTACCTTAATTTATTTTTCTTTATAGCACTTATCACCACCTAACATAAATAACCTAGATTTGCCTATTGGTGATAACAGAATCTATAGGGCTTAACTAAATATGATTGCTAACTGAAAATTTGTTCTATTACCTTATTATGCTGGCTTAGAAAACCATGAAATATATTAACAAAGTCCTTCAATTTTTATGATGAATCAGATAGAATCCTCATAGAACCAGATTCTATGTAATACTTATATTAAATGGGTCTATACTTTCTTATAGGAATTAACAAAGGATTTTTTTGTGTGCATGTTTAAGACTTACATATTATCAAATTAGTAGCTCTTTTAATACATAACAAACACTTGACACACATACCTGTCCTGGTAGTGAAGTTCAACAAAGAGAGCTTTCTGTGTAAGGAAGGCTAGAGATAAAAGGGAAAAGAGAACTGGCTTCTACAGGAGGATCCTGAAAATGTTACCTCCCACTTTTTGAAAAAAACCTCTTTGAGGATTTTTATAGGCATAGAGACTTGGTTTAAGTCTCTCGTGTGTGTGCCCTTTGACTTAGAAAAGGAATCAATTGAAATAAAGACGTTTCCCGCTTCTCATCAACAGATGAAAGGACAAAACATTAGACTAGCATCACGTCTAGGAAAGAGGTAAGAAAAAGACATTGGAACATAGATAAAGAGAGAAACAGCAGAAGAGAAGAAATATTTGTAACGTGAAGCTCAGCCTGTGGACTCTGAAGGTACTCAGTACCTCAAACATAGAAGTTTAAATTGAACATTTAGTAGCCAGCTACACAGGTACAAATGGATTAACTTTACATACACTGGCTGTGTTACTCTCCTTCACAGTGGTTTTTGTTAATTTTTACTAACCCTTTTCCTTTGGGATTTTTTTTTAAAGATTTTTATTTATTTATTCATGAGAGAGAGAGAGAGAGAGGCAGGCAGAGACACAGGTTCCATGCAGGGAGCCCGATGTGGGACTCGATCCCGGGACTCCAGGATCACACACTGGGCCGGAAGGCAGACGCTCAACCACTGAGCCACCCAGGCATCCCTCCTTTGGGAATTTTATTCCTAAAATAAGATGTAGGTGGTGCCTGGGTCCTTTAGCAAAATATTTTAACTGTTTTTATTTTCCTTTAAAAAAAAAAAATTCCAAGCATATAAAGAAGTAAAAGGAATGATGTCATGGAATGTCTGTATAATCACTATTTAGTTTTGTCAAATTTAATATTTCCATTTTAATTAATTTAAAAAAAAAGATTTTATTTATTTATTCATGAGAGACAGAGAAAGGCAGAGAAACATAGGCAGAGTGAGAGGCAGGCTCCTTGTGGGGAGCCCATTGTGGGACTTGATCCTGGTACTTCAGGATCACGCCCTGAGCTACAGACAGACGCTCAACTGCTGAGCCACCCAGGCATTCCTGCTTATTGTTTTTTTAAGAAACATATTATAGTTACAACTTAAACCTTGTGGGTAATGCTTCTCCACCTCATTTCTCTCTCTTTCTTGCCTCCCTACATGTAACTCAATCTGAATTTGACATTGATAATTCCCATGCATGCTTCACATGTTTTAATGAGACAGGAAAGAAGAAAACTTCAGATCAACATTCCTTATTAACATAGATGCAAAAGTGCTCAACAAAAGATTAGTAAATACAATCCAACAACAAACAAAAAGGGTTATATACCAAAACCAAGTGAGGTTTATTACAGTATTAAAGGCTGGCTAAAATTAAAATTCAAGAGGGTATATCACATGATTATATCAAATGATACAAAAACAAAAACAAAAAATCCAGCACTTGACAAAATTTAATTTTAATTTAATTTTAATTTAAATTTAATTAAATTTTAAATTTAAAATTTAATTTTACCCATTCATGGTAAAATGCTCAGAATGATAGGAATAGAGGGATACTTCCTCAACTTGATAAAGAGCAAAAACCTGCAGCTAATATTATACTGAATGGTCAAGATGGAATGCATTCCTTCTATGAATGGGAGTAGGACAAGGAGTCTCCTTTCATTGTTCTTACTTAACATAGTGCTAGAAGGTCTATGCAATAAGACAAGAAAAGGAAATAAGTGGCATATACATTGGAAAGGAAGAAGTAAAACTGTCCTTATTTACATATGACATGACTAGCTATGTAGAATATCTAAAGGTATCTATAAAAAACTCCTAAAACTATTAAGTGAGCTCAGCAAGATATAAGATACACATACAAGAATCAATTGTACTTCTATATACAAGTAATGAACACATGGCACCCCCCCCAAAAAAAATCAATACCATTTACAATGAGTTCAAAAAGTTAAATATTGAGGAGTAAATCTAAGAAAATACATACAAGACTTGTATGCTGCAAACTGCACAATGATAAAAGAAATCAAAGAAGATAAAAATAAATATAGAAACATACTGTGCTCATGGATTGGAAGACTCAACACAGTAAAGCTTTAAGTTCTCACCAAATTAATATACAGTTTTACCTATAAAAATCCCACAAAGAATTTTTATATAGACAAGATTATTCCAAAATTCATAGGAAAGGCAAAGAATTAGACAAGGTAAAATACTTTTGAAAAAAAAAGAAGTGTGAGGAATCAGTCTGTTTTCAAGATATAACTTATAGTTACAGTATTCAGTTGTGCAGTATTCATGGGAGGATAAAGATATATGTCAATGGAAGAAAATAAAGAACACAGAAATAGATCCACACAAAAATGCCCAAATGATTTTTTTTATTGCCAAATGGAGGGAAGATAAACTTTCAACAAATGGTGCTAGAGCAACTAGACATCCATAGGCAAAAGAATGCAACTTGATCTAAAACTTGTCATACCTACATAAAAATTCAAAATACATCACAGATTTAAACATAAAATGTAAAATTACAAAAACCTTTTAGCAAAACACATAGGAGGAAAATCCTCCAGATCTAGGGCTAGGAAAAGAGTTCTTAGACTTGACACCCAAAAACAGGAATCATGAAAGGAAAAATTGCTCATATGAATCTCATCAAAATTAAAAACATTTGCTCTGCAAATGAAAATGGAAAAATGTGACAAAGGATTAATATCTAGACTAAGTAAATACTTCTTAAAATTCAACATTTTAGGGATCCTTGGGTGGCGCAGCGGTTTGGCGCCTGTCTTTGGCCCAGGGCGCGATCCTGGAGACCCAGGATCGAATCCCACGTCGGGCTCCCGGTGCATGGAGCCTGCTTCTCCCTCTGCCTATGTCTCTGCCTCTCTCGCTCTCTCTCTGTGACTATCATAAATAAATAAAAATTAAAAAAAAATAAAAAAATAAAAAATAAAAAATAAAAAAAAATTCAACATTTTAAAAAAGCAAACAATCCAATTAGGACACAGGCAACAGATATGAAGAGATATTTACCCAAAGAAGATATACAGATGGCTAATAAGCACACAAAAAGATGTTCAGCATCATTAGCCATTAGCCATTAAGGAAGTGGAAATTAAAATCACAATAAGACATCACCATACACCTACCAGGATAACTAAAATTTAAAGAAATAGCAACCCCATCAAATATTGCTCAGGACACAGAGAAACTGGATTGCTTATACAATGCTAGTGTGAATGTAAAATTGCAGAGTAACTATGGAAAATGGGCTGGTATTTTCTTAAAAAAAAAAAAAAAGAAAGAAAAAATAGTTAAACACGTAGTTATCATACAATCCAGCAATCACATTCCAGGTCATATGTCACAATGAAATGAAGATTTAATTGCCAACAAAAATAGACACATGAGTAGTGTAGTTTGGAAAAAGGGGTTTCATAGATATAATGAAAGATCCTTACATGAAGAGATCACTCTGGATTCAGGTGGGCCTTAGATCCAAACACAAGTGTCCTTATAGAAACACATAGGAGATAATTTGACAGAAGAGAGGAAGGCAATGCGAAGAGAGAGGCAGGGACTGGTTACAAGCTGAGGAAGCCAGTAAAGCTGGAAGAGGCAAGGAATCAGTTCTCCCAGAGCCCTCAGAGGGAGTGGGGTCCTCCCAAATTTCAGACTCCAAGCCTTAGAGAACTGTGAGAGAATAAATGTGTATGGTTTTAAGCCCTAGTTTGTGGTAATTTGTTGTGGTAGCCAGTGGAAACTAATACGTGCAGCTTTATTCATAAACAGGTCAAAATCAACGCAGATATTCTTCAAAGGGTAAACAGTTAAACTCTGGTACATCCGCACCACTGAAATATCACTCATCAAAAAAATGAAAAAAGCTATTGATACGTGCAAAAACAACCAAAAATCTCCAAGGAATTATGCTGAGTAGAAAAAAAAAAGCACCAATCCCAAAAGATTACATACTACCAGTTCCTTTTATATAACATTTTTTATATATCTTGCTTTTTTTTAAAAGATTTTATTTGATTATTCATGACACACAGACAGACACACACACACACACACACACACACACACACACACACACAGAGAGAGAGAGAGAGGCAGAGACACAGGCAGAGGGAAAAGCAGGCTCCGTGCAGGGAGCCCAATGCGGGACTTGATCCTAGGCCTCCAGGATCACACCCCGGGCTGAAGGTGGCGCTAAACTGCTGAGCCACCCAGGCTGCCCTATATCTTGCTTTTTTCATTTAACACTGCCTCAATCATTTAACATTCAACAAATATTAATGGACTGTTGTAAATCAGAACTGCACTCATCTCTGAATATTATGAGCATTTTCTGTTGACATTAACTACTCTTCAAAAACATGATTTCTAAAAGCTACAGTGTTCAAAATTTACTTTTATATAACATAATTAAATCATTCTCCAGTTTTTGAATGTATATCGTTTGTTGTAATAGCTTTATTACAGTATAATAAACAACATATTTAAAGTGTAAAATTTGTAAGTTATAACCTATGAATGTACCTGTGAAACCATCATCATAATCAAGATAATGAATATATGCCTCACTCAGAAAACTAGAATTTCCTTATGCTCCTTGATAATCCCTCTCTCCCGCCCTTCCCTACCCCCACCCTCATCCCCAGGCAACCTCAGATTTGTTTTCTGTCCTAGATTGGTTTGGATTTTCTAGACTATTTTATGAATGAAACAATATATATTCTTTCTTGCCTGAATTCACTCACTCATCATAATTATTTTTCTATAGTACTGTGCAATCAGTATTTACTTTTATTGCCATGTGGTATTTTACTGTTTTGATATACCAAAGGTATTTATCCATTCATCTATTGATGGGCATATTTTTGGTTTCCATTTTTTAATTATAAATATAACTGCTATGAATATGTATCTTTGTATAGCCATATATTTCTTTTTCTTTTAGATAGTCTATACAAAGACTTATACACAAACACTTATAGCATCTGAGGATAAAATGTCTTGATCATGGGATTCCTGGGGTGGCTCAGTGGTTGAGCATCTGCCTTCAGCTTGGGGCATGATCCTGGGGTCCTCGGTCCTGCGTGGAGCCTGCTTCTCCCTCTGCCTGTGTCTTTGCCCCTCTCTGTCTCTCATGAATAAATAAATAAAATCTTAAAAAAAAAGTCTTGATCACATGATGTGAGTGTGCATGTTTCTAAGAAACTGCCAAAGTAGTTGAACTATTTTCCCAAAGTAGTTGAACTATTTTCATTCCTGCCAGTGGTTCCAGGAGTTCGGGAGGGTTGGAGGCAGGAGAAAAGCATGTCTAACTATACACAAGGCAACATGAGGGCTCCCTGTAGTGATGGAAATATTCTGTGTGCTGAGTGTCTCAATATCAGCATCCTGGTTGTGATATGGTACTCTGGTTTTGCAAGATATGGCCACTGAAGGAAACTGAAGACAGGGTATATGGATTTCCTTATATTATTTCTTGCAACTGAATGTGAATCTGTGATTATCTCAAAATTTTAAAAAATTGATTTAAAAAAGGCGATAGGCTTGGGCAGAAAGAAGTAAACAAAACAAAACAAAACAGAAACCAAGTTAGAAGCATCATCTTAAAGATTTGAAGATACTCCAAAATAAAATTTAGCCAATTTAAAATTATAGTTTCCTTTTTTTTTAAAAAAAAATATTTTATTTGAGAGAGGGATAGTAAGAAACAGCATGAGTGAGCAGGAGAGGGAAAGAAGTAGGCTCCCGGTTGAGCAGGGAGCCTCACTTGATCCCAGTACCTTGGGATCATGACTTTGAGCCAAAGGCAGACACTTAACAAACTGAGCCACCCAGGTGCCCCTAAGTACAGTTTCTCTTTTGACAAAGAAATGTTTTATCATATTTTTTACAAGTGAAACAGCTTTGGTGTAAAAGGTGACATTGGTTTCTTGTTCTTACTCTTTTCTACTCTTCTGCAATATTAGGAAACAAAATCATCAGCATGCTGTTATAAAATATCCCTCCCTATAAACTGCTTCAGACTCAGTTCTATAATTGACACCATGGTTGTTCTGTATTTTCTCTCAGAAATTGTTTTTAAGTCTTATTTCCTACTGAATTAGAAAAATGTCTTGCATCTTTTATTCCTGCGTTTTACTCTAAAGTAAGGCTACTTTAATACCATAGCCCAATTCCCATCCAATTCACATTTATTCATTTACTTGCCCTTACTTAATCAATGACCAGTGTCTATACACAGTCTATTTCACCTTGCTAGTTTTCAATATCCATATTGCCACCATTTGCCAAATTGCTTAACTTTAGCTTCACATCAGGACCCCAAGTAAATGCCCTCATGTTTTCAGTACTTTTCTTAGAAATCACTGGTGTTTTCTTTAACATAAATTCAGACCACCAACCCCATATGTGGGTCACAATCTGTCCCTTCACCATGTGTCGTGAGAATTCAAATACCTCAGGACAAAGACCAGATGCCTTATTCTTACATTTTTGTTAAAGTTTCTAATACTCTTGGTAATAAAATCTTATTTGGGCTCTGAAAGATGTTAAGATCTTCTAAATCTTCCTTCACAATTCTCTAAACTGATAAAGACCATTATGCCTAGTCATATGCAACAGCTTCTTACTTGGTCTCCCTAAATCCAGAATCTTTTCACTTTAAAGTAGACTGCAAACTATGGTGAGATGTTTTTTGTTTACATTTCACTTTGCTATTTGAAGGCATTCAATTGCATCCCATTTGCTAACAACAGGATTTTCAAGCAGGTGCATACTTTTGTGAAACTTTTTTCCTAGTCATGTGTTTCATCAGGATGTAAACGTATCCTGCTTTGTCACAATGTAAATGAATCATGGCTAAATAGAAAAACTGGAAAAACAACAACAGACTAAAGAATAAGGTCTAAATTTCTATACTAGACATTCAAGATCTATAACAATCTTACCCCATATATCCTTAATGTCCACTATTTGCTTCACAAATCCATTGCCCCTTTTAAATTAATCTACTTGCCTTGCTTCAAACACACCCCATGCTTTGCCAACTAAACCTTTTTGTGGATATGCCACAGGGATTTCACTAAATACATAGTGAAAGGAAAAGGACAAAATAGAACCCTAAAAACAAATCAATTAGAATTTTATCTAGATGAAGTGCTTCCCTCTCCATGAAACTTTATCACAGTAACAGAGAAGGCATTGTCCACTTACCTTAATTTTGCAATAGCTATTCTTTTTACTATCCTTTTGGTGATTATGTAAGGTCTTGTAACATGAATTATTATCATCTTAGAGCCCTTGCTGTAATTTAAGTACATTAAAATTGGTATTTCAACTTACATACCTTTTTAAATAAAATATTTAATGTTTCTCAAAAAATTAAGATAAATTTAACCAGCACCCAACTGAAGAAATAAAACATTAGAGATTAAACTGAAGCACTTGCACAGTTCTCTCCATTCCAAACCTTTCCCCTAGTAGGAGTAACTTATCCTCAATTCCCATGCATGTTTTTATACTTTTATTACATATATAACTAACTCAACATTTTAAAACATTAATGACATCCCAATGTAAATAGTACATTTTGGCTTACTTTGTCCTACATTGTTTTCCATATTTGTTTATATTGATGCAAACAGCTATAGTTCATTCATTAGCTGTGTAATATTCTTTTACATTCATCACAGATTTGTTTATTCTTTTGATGGAGAATTCCAATTATTCACTCTTATGATGAATATACTTATACATTTCTGTGTGCTTATATATGAGAGTTTCCTTAGGGTAGTACCTATAGATGGATTTTCTCTATCATGAGCATTTCTGCCTTTATTACATGTTAACAAAATGATTTCCCTGTCTCTGGAATATATTTTCACTGTTTATTTCTTTCAGCGAACAAAAAATTTAATTTCTTTTTTTTTAATTTAACTTCTTAATAGGTTAGAGGTATATTAATTTCTTATAGAGTTATAGTTCTATTTGTGTTTCCTAATTGCTCTTGAGTCAATTTGGACAAGTTTTATTTTTCTGGGAAATTATCCATTTCAGCTAAGTTTTCAACTTTATTGCCATAATTTATGCCCACAAGAGGGAAGTTTCTTGAGCTTAACTAACAGTTAGATTCACATAACTACTATTGAACATTCTTGACATAAATTCTTTTAACAGAGTTCAGGCCAGGATATACATTAGATTGGCAGGACAATTCAGGCATTTTTCTTCAATAGGAGTATTCTTCACAATAGGCCACCAAACAGAAGCTAATCTCAGATATGAAGGAACAAAATCACACTGGATGGGTACAGGGGTCATTAATATTTTCTTTCATAATTCTACAGATACAGCTTAAAGTCACCAAGGTTTTCAGGGAAGTTTAAAGCTATGGTTTTCTAATAGCTTATTTACAGCCCTCCCAGGCCAATGTGGTTTACTCATCAAGTGTCACTTTTACCATAAGCATTGGTGCCTGGCATAAACATAGGTCACATTCCAAAAGTCAATCTCAATTATTATTTGCAATTCTAGGGGAACAGAGGGAACAGCTTTCCAGGGGAACAGAGCTAGGTAACTCTTGACTAAAAACTGTATTCCCTTATGTATTTAAATATTAATGCATCGGTAGCTCTTGACTCCTTTTTCATTCTAATACTGATTATTTGTGGATTTCTTAATTAGCTTTGTTTCATGTTTATGTATTACACTAGTCTCTTCCAAGAACAATCTTATTATTCTATATTTTCTAATTCCTCAATTTCAGCTCTTTATTTCCTTCCTTTTACTTTCTTTCAGTTTATTCCCTGTTTTTCTAGTTGGATATTTATCTATAACTTTTCCTTTAAGTACTTCCTTACCTTCATCTCACAAGCTTTGAAATGGTACATTTTTATTATTGTGTCATTCCAAAAATTTTCAAACTTCTATTGCAATTTTTATTCTGACCCATGAGTTTAAGAAGTTTATTTTTAAATTTCCAAGGTTAAGGGATGTTTTAAATTATCTTTTTCTAATTTCTAATTTTGTGGGTTATAGATTACAGGTAGTATGATCCTGATTTTTTTTTCAGCTTTTGTTAAGACTTCCTTTGTGCCCTAGTTTATGGCAACTCCTTACAAATGTTATATATTTATGTGAAAAGTAATTCACAAATATTAGAATCATTGCATAAATCTACCCATTAGATTACATTGTTAATTGTTTTCTTCAAATTCTTTCTAGCCTTATTAATAATTTGTATGCTTGAGCAATTATTCAGGGAAGTGTATTATGTCTCCAGTCGCGACTATAGATTTGTCATTTTATTGTAATTCTGTCAATTTTTGCTATATATAATTTGTGACTTTGTTAATAGGTGCATACAACCTTTTTTATATTTATTTGGAGTCTTTCATTTTTAATTTGTAGTATAACAAAGTTTATGCCTTAAAAATATTGCATCTGATATCAGTGTGTTAGTCTTCTTTTTATTAATGTTTGCCTCACATCTTTTTTTACTTCTAATTTGTCTCTTAATGTGTCAACTATGCCTCTTATAAGCAAAATGTAGGTTAAAAAATCTGACAACACTGTTTACTGATCTGATAAGTTCACTGTATTTTACATCTCTGAAAGCTAATAGTTGAGTACATTTCTATATTATTTTGAATTTAATATTTTTATTTGCTTTCTTAGAACTTGTCTTTTTCTGCTGTAAACTTGACAGTTTTTTAAATTAAAAATTGTTTATATTAAATATTGAATGAATAAAAAGGAGTATCCATAAAATATAAAGTATGACTAGCTCTTAATTTTAATGTGTAGATATAGCAATCAGCCTATTAGTATTAGATAGATCTTGCAAAAACTGAGAGATGTGTTAAATGCTTATGAAAAAGATTGGTGAATCTATTTCTCCTTATAAGTTTGTCAATTTTTGTTTTATTTACTTTTACACCCTCTTATAATGTACACTTAGAAAAGTATCTTCTTAGTGAGCTGAAAATTTTATACTTATGTAGTAGCTTGTCTTTATCTCCAGTACAGCTTTTTCCTTAAAGTCTATGTGAAATTTATACAGTTCTTCAAACTTAAAAAAATATTTATATTACCTATTATTTTTCTTTTAGTAATTCCATATAAATTTTTGCATACCTACCTACCTCACCATAGCCTAAATGTAATAAATATCTAAATATCCAATATTTCTTTCTGAAGATTAGAGGGAATCCAACTTTTAATTCCAATCACTTTGTATCCTCCTTACAGTTCTAGTCTGTGTTCTCAGTTTTAAGGAGATATTTATTTGAGTAGTTCCTGAATTTTGACTACTATTCCTTCTACCTTGGAAACACAAAAACCAAAGGTTCAACCCAATTCAGTAAATGTCTTCAAGGTGAAAGCTGACTCCTTACTTGGCTTAGGTTCTTGCTTCCACTCAGTTTTAGGCTTGAATTCCTCATATTTTCTTACCAATTCATGGATAGAATTAAATTAACTCTTATTTAACATTTTTAATTGTTTTTGGTGGGAAGTTGGTGTTAGTACCTAGTTAACCCCACTGCTAGAAATAAAATTCATCTCCTAAGTTTTATTTATTCTGTCCTTTTTCATTTCTTTATATGTTTAGAAATAACATTGTAATTTTACATTTTAATGGATACATTTAAGCTTTTACTATGGAAAATGGACTTAAAATATAATAGCAATCAATATATCATCTTCTCAAATAATACAAGGAATTTGTCACTCAAGGCAAAATTTTCTTCCTTCTTACATGGCATTATTGTCCGGTATTTCAGTTTCACTTTTATTTTTCCTTTTTAAAAAACTTCTTTGGAAATCATTATAGATTCAAAGAAGTTGCAAAGATAATACAGGAAGGTCCCATGTTTCAGTTTCTCCCAATGGTTACATCTTAAATAACTATGGCAGAAATACCAAAACCAGAAAGTTTGCACTGGTACAATGTGTGTGTACAGTTCTATGCCATTTTATCATGTGAAGATTCAGGCAACCACCACTGCAATTAAGAAACAGGGTGTTTTGTTATCACCAAGTTCTCTCTTGTGCTTTACAGTTACCCCTCTCTGTCCTTCCCCAACCACCATTCTTACCCCTTGGCAACCATTAATATGCACTCCTTTCACTATAATCCTGTAATTTTGAAAATGGTGTCTAAGTGGAATCACACCTCATATGACCTTTTGAGATTGGCTTTTTTCACTCAGCATAATGCCCTCTTCCTTCTAGGCTCATTCTCCTATTACTTGAAGTATTCCTTAGCAATTCTTTCAGAGCATCTATAAGTGAATGAAATCTTTCAGTTCTTGTTTTTAAAATGATTTTATTATGCTCTCATTCTTAATAGCTCAGATGAAATTATATCAATCATGAGACAGTCAGGAAAAGAGAAGCTATTCCAGATACTTAAAGTTTAAGTATTTCATACAGAAATTTAGGTGCTTAACTGTTGGGAAAACTTCTTCATCAAATAGTATGTCTCCTTCATTCCTCTATGGTCTCCATCCGTAACTCCTATTCTATGTATGTTGGATCTTCTCATTTTATTTGCCATATCTATGAAACTCCACATTTTCTATCTCTACAACTCTGTACTACTTCTAGGGTAATTTCTGATCTAGCTTCTGATTGTTAATTCTCTCTTAGCTGGCCAAATTTTTCCTTTTTAGGTATTCTGCTTTTATGTTTTGATGCTTTGTTGAAAATATTTTATACTTTTCTATTTACATTCTCTATTAATTATCTGAAGTTGATAAAGGCTAATCCTGGTATATATTGGTCTACTGACACTTATTTATATTGGCTGTTTTGTAGTTTTTGGAAAATAAGTCTATGTTAATAGTGCATTTTCTGGGGGGAAATACAGTATAGCCTGGGATGAGGGTGCATCCTTCTAGAATGGCTTTTATTTTAGTTTCTTGTAAGGCACCTAGGGAGTATTCACATTCACTTACTACTTCATTGCTTTCTCAGCATATGGCATGTAAGAAGTATTGATTTAAAACCTCAAATCTAAAAAAATGTATGTCTATGGTAAGAAATTTTTTTTCCATTTAGACATAGAGTCCACGTTGAGAAAAAAATCTTCCTGTATTCTGCCTATCCTAGAGAGATTAAAAAACAACAACACACACACACACACAAACTTTTCTTTGATAAAACGCCTAAAGGTTCCTGCAAACTGATGTCAGTTCTAACTCCCTTCATTGTGTAGGCTCCAGATCTTGTCTCCTAATTGTGATTGGCTATTAAATCTATAACCTGAGGCCAGGATATTCCCTCAACCTTTCCCATATACCCACCATGCCCAGGGTAGCCCATGTTACTCATGCTTATGACTCTATTTTTTAAACCCTCTCCATTTATAGGTCTTAAGGATTTTCCTTACTTTCTCCTAAGCACAGCTAAACATTCAAAAGGAAATCTGTTGCATTTTATTTACCATTTCTGGATGTTTAGTAGTGGGAGGATTTTCAAGTTAATTCTAAGTTCCCTGCCCAGGAATTCTCTTATAAATCATTTTATTCTTCATATATCCCCTAGCAGTGTTGTGGGGGCAAAGAGCAGTAATGTAATAAATGTGTGTGGAATGACCCCTTAAATGAATGGATATTTTTTTTTTGAATGGATATTTTTTATCATCATTCCTTTTCTTCATTAATTCTTTTTCTCAAACTTTTATTTCTGCAATCTCTCACTATAAATTTGTGAATTTATGTTTTATGAACTTCATTTAGGTTAGTATAATTTTCTCACATTGGTTACTACAGTAGTCATGATAATCTTCCCTTCAGCCTTTTTCTTCTGTTTTCCACATATGGATTTTTCAGTCGTCTTTTTAACATGAAAATCTTCTTATGTCATTTTACAGCCATTGGAGCAAAAATCTTTTGGGGTCTACTGACACTTATTCATATTGGCTGTTTCCTTGCATATTTTGTAGCTTTTGGAAAACGAGTCTATGTTAATAGTGCATTTTCTGGGGAAATACAGTATAGCCTGGGTGAGTAAACATTTTTAACATCTTAAATTCTTTTCTTTCAAGAGTTATACTTTACTGTATTTTCCACTAAAGAAAGCAGTGTCATATGTGTGCAGCGATAATTTTTTTCATAAGATGATTCTTAATCATTTACTGCTATTATATTCTGCTTTATTCTTGATAATTCATCAACTTGAGGAATATTTTATATAAGGATTTGTTTCACTCTCCAGAAATATATAAATTATTCATATACATCTTTCATATTTCTGCCCTGTTCATATGCACTAAAGTATATCATATATTTGCTAAAATATATACATATGATCCAATTATATTACTATTTTCTTCATTTTTATATATGTATGAAATTGTATTCACATGAATCTTCTCCCTTTTACACCTTAGCCCACCCCTGAATGTTATATACTATTATCTATCTTCAGTGGAATCTTTGCAAAACCTAGTATAATGTAAAGAACCCAATGGACATTTAATTAATACTCATTTGTGACAATCATGATCTCATGCAGAATTTGAAAGTGAATTCTAGAAATTATCAGACATTCTTTAATATAGACAAAGAAATCTTCTTCCAGAAGAGATTATTACCTCTCACTCAAAAAAGAAACAAATACAGCAAAATAAGTGAGCTCAAGTTTTTATTTTTTTTATTTTTTTTATTTTTTTAAGCTAAAGATCCAGTGGAATACAGTATTAGGTACCACAAACATTTTGGATAAATAAAACTGTATGGAAACTCAAGTTAGTGACCAAGATTATACATGGTTTAAAGTCTTTTCCACACACTGTAGTATGCATTATGAATTTCAGACTTGTGGTTTAAAAACACTAGTATCTAGGCACTGGTATAGAGCTCAATTATGTCAATGGACATTCTATGAACCTCAGTATTGAGGATACAAATCCACTGCAGTAAGCTGATTAGCAATGCTAATGTGCACACTATACAGTCATAATTAGAACGAGTTTTACTCGCAGTGATGTTGAGGTTATGGGGTTAGGACAGTTTCCATTTCAAAGACATATGAATCTGGGTTACCATGACAGGAAAAAGTAAATCATCTAATTTAAGTTGTTGAACATATGATGGCTTATTTAAATAAAAACTTTTACCTTTCCTTGTGAAAATTAAAGTAAATTATGAGTTAATTCTTCCCCAGCTAAAGGAGATTTTTAAAAAAGCAGACTCTCTATAGCCATGACAGCTAAAGAATCTCCACCATGTAAGACTACATTAGTACAACTATGTTGTCACCTCATTGTTCACTTAATAGAAAATGGATCTTGGTTAGAGAAAAAAATCATAAAAATATTCACTACTTCTCCTAAATGGAAACATGTACAGGGAAATAGGGAGGTGGAGAAGAGAAGGCAGTCAGAAACAAACTGTTGGTTATAATGATGAAAATTCATTTCTTTGTACAATTTAGTTAGTGTTCCTTCTTTATATTCCTTTTCAGCTGTAACAATCTATAAAACTTCCCTAGGTTTGGTAGTCTGTAATTAGCTATAGCTATCTCTGCTTTCAATGGGGAACATGCTAGCCAATCACTTAAAAAATATTAAATGAATTCCACTGTCTCAAAATTTAGGTGTAAATACACTTAAAGTTTAGAGACAAATTATTTTATTTCTGACATGATTTATCACAATTGGAATATATCATCCATATCATGATACTTTTTAGGGGAAAAAGATGTGTTATTACTCTGCTTTAGTGTAAAAAACTGAATCATTAAAGTCTTGTGATATGTGAATTTTATATACATGCCCTGAAATGAAAAAGCATTCTCACAAATCCTTATTTTACATAGGAAAGTATCAACTACATCCTTAAATAACAATCCTAGAGACAGAAAGAACCCCAAATTATCTGCTCTTGAGAAGACTAAAGGCTAACACACACATACACAAACCCCTCTTGCCTCCTTAGAAATCTATTACTATTTTCATAATATAGTTAAGTTGGATTACCAAAAGAAAAAATTTCAAAGGATTTATCATTTAACACTTCAATGAAGTTACTAATAAGAATTATATTGAAGTAGGTCATGCCAAAATCCACCCTCAAAGTACATGGGATCCTACAGTAGTCAGCAACCATTTCAAACCCAATAGCAACAGAAAACCACAATTGCCAGTGCATATGGCCTAGTATAATGAGGACTAGAGATTTGAACTGCAACTCAGACTTGCAATTACATTCTTATTAATATCTGTTAATCATCTCTAAAATTAGTAGATGGTTTATATCATAAAGGTTAGTATAATCGTATTAATAAAGACTTGCTTTTCTCTCAGTCAATGATATATCCTCCTAACAAGATAAATCAAAGCTCAAGAAATATGAATTCAAACTGAAGGCATTAAACAATGGGAGTTTCTTTTATCTAAACGAAACATAGAAATAATTTCCCAGGTCGCAAAGTCTTGTTTTTCATGGAACATATCTGTCTTATCCTTTGTTTTTGTTTTTTTTTCTGTATAGTTTTTTTTTTTAATTTATTTTTTTAATTTATTTTTAAATTTATTTTTTATTGGTGTTCAATTTACTAACATACAGAATAAACCCCAGTGCCCGTCACCCATTCACTCCCACCCCCCGGCCCTTCTCCCCTTCTACCACCCCTAGTTCGTTTCCCAGAGTTAGCAGTCTTTACATTCTGTCTCCCTTTCTGATATTTCCCACACATTTCTTCTCCCTTCCCTTATATTCCCTTTCACTATTATTTATATTCCCCAAATGAATGAGAACATATAATGTTTGTCCTTCTCCGATTGACTTACTTCACTCAGCATAATACCCTCCAGTTCCATCCACGTTGAAGCAAATGGTGGGTATTTGTCATTTCTAATAGCTGAGTAATATTCCATTGTATACATAAACCACATCTTCTTTATCCATTCATCTTTCGTTGGACACCGAGGCTCCTTCCACAGTTTGGCTATCATGGCCATTGGGCTATAAACATCAGGGTGCAGGTGTCCCGGCGTTTCATTGCATTTGTATCTTTGGGGTAAATCCCCAACAGTGCAATTGCTGGGTCGTAGGGCAGGTATATTTTTAACTGTTTGAGGAACCTCCACACAGTTTTCCAGAGTGGCTGCACCAGTTCACATTCCCACCAACAGTATAAGAGGGTTCCCTTTTCTCCGCATCCTCTCCAACATTTGTTGTTTCCTGTCTTGTTAATTTGCCCCATTCTCGCTGGTGTGAGGTGGTATCTCTCTGTCTTATCCTTTGGAAAATACTTCCTAAATTATTCACAAAAAAGATACTGTAAAGTATTAATTAATATTAATGATGAAATAGTTTTTAAAATAGGAAGAGGATTATTTACCAGGTTTTCCTCATTGGCCTGTACATACATGCCCTAAGTTAATTTGCAGGGAAAAAGAAAGTCCTATAAGCCTATATTATTTTCCAACAAAGGAAGGAGCATTATAAACAGGGTATATGCTAAGGAAATAAAAATATATAATTCTTTTAATTAAAAAATTTTGTTTCTGATCTAGCATATCAGAGGTCCTTGTCTTGTTTTCTAACTTCACATCAAAAGTCTAATAAGTTTATAACTCTTACAATTGGGAACTGGACAGATGCTTGCTGTCTCAAGAAGTCATGTATCCCTGTTTCTGATCTGTGTTCTATTTGGAAGGTTTAACATATTTTTGCTATCACGTATGACACTGGGCTGAAACCATAACCAAGAGGATAACCTGCCCATCAGTTCACTAACATCAAGTTACTCAAATATCTTCCAACGCTTGGGATTCAGAAAGGGTAGTAAAGGGAGGGAGAGAGGGATTCTCGGGGTTAGTATTATACTGTTTCTAAAAGTTATTTCCATTGTTTTATTTAATTCATTATTTCCACTGAATTAAATGAACTAGGTTTCAGGCTTAGTCCTAGCCCCAAACTTGCTCTTAAGAGTTTGCATATTTTATTTTTGATGAATTACATTATTCTCATTTCTAGTCCTAGAGGCTCTATCCTCTTTATTTTTATTTTATTTTCTTATCCTCTTTAACACATTTCTATGGATGTGTGTGGGTTCCATAAGAAGAAAGCATAGTGCATTTGTTTTTATTCTTTTTTTTTTTTTAAAGGATTTTGATTTATTCTCCTACTGAGATGCAAGGTCTGTTATCCAAAAGCCAAAATGCAGGTTAAGATGTCTAAACAGAATATTCAGGAAAGCTCTTCAAAGTTCTTTCAGCCTTCTTCAAAATACGACTCCTTCTTTCTTATGTCCGTATTCTAACAACTTTGACTCCATTCTCCTGAATGAATAAAAACTGAAATTTCTGTTTTCCCCTCAAATTTATGACTTGCCTTTAGTTGTGATACCTAATAAATCCTCTTATTGACTTAAAATATATCTATACTCAACAATTTTCAGCAATGGGAAGGAGGAAGCACAACTAGATACTTTTGTGCATTTAAAATCATAATAATGAAAAAGAATATCATTAAGAAATATCTACATAGATATATATTACCCTTTATGTATTTCCCTCTCTTGAATTTTTTCAGTAACTCTATTGTTTAAGCAGGGAAAGAATTACTCTACTTTACAGGTGAGATATAGAAGACACTTGGAAAGGTAAGTGACCGCCCTAAAGTCTCACAGATTAAATGGCCGAGCTGAGACTAGAAATAAAATTATGAGCACAGCTACCAATGTTTAATAAAGACAATTTCCTTAATAATGTATTTCAATGACAATTTTTAGTAATGTCTGCATCAACTAAATTTTATACTAAATACAATTAAAAAAAAATTTGTGAGAGACAGAGAGAGAGAGGCAGAGACATAGGCAGAGGGAGAAGCAGGCTCCCCATAGGGAGCCTGATGTGGAATTCGATCCCAGGACCCTGGGATCATGACTGGAGCCAAAGGCAGATGCTCAACCACTTAGCCATGCAAGCACCCCAATAAACACAAATGTTTGTATACACACATATTTGTATAGAACAAATGAACATCAGAGAAAAAAACGCTCATATTTACATAGATTATAATATAAATCACTGTATAAATGATAAGTAAAATCTCATTCAACTAATAAGAATTATTTATTTAGGAGGCAAACCATAAGAGACTTTTAACTATAAGGAACAAACTGAGGGTTGCTGGAGGGGAGGTAAGAGGGAGGGGGTAAATGGGTGATGGACATTAAAAGGAAGGTAATTGTTATAATGAGCAATAAGTATTAAATGCAACTGATGAATCACTAAATTTACTCCTGAAACTAATACTACACTATATGTTAACTAACTTGAATTTAAATGAAATCTTGAAAGAAAAAAGAGAATTATTTAGTATAAGAGCTTTGAGACCAACTATATTTAAAAATTGCATTTTACCCTGTAAGTTTGTGTGTGAATACATGTTTGTATATGTAAGAGAGAGACTTTTAGAAAATATACTGATTTCTTAGTGTGAATTAAGATACACAATTCATGTTAAGGTCAAGAAAAAGAGTATTTTTTTTTTTTTGTAGAGGGCATTATGGGATCAACCTAAAAAGCTTTAATGAGATCTAACTTATGAAGACATCATTTCTCCTTTGTCCATGCCCACATCATTAGCACTGACTTCCAGTTTTTTTTTTTTACCATATACTTTCCAAAGAGCTCTATGTTGTTTTCACTTTATTACTACTTTTTTCTAACATCTGTCTACTACTATCTCACTTTCTATCCATTCTTCCCTGTCATTATCTCTCCTCATTCTAAGGAGCCTCACCATTACCAAGTAATTCAATAAAAGGTGTAAGTATAGTCTAATCCAATTAAGCCCTGTAAAACTCAGATGCCAAAGTGTCCCTAGAAAAACGAAACTGGAAGCAATGATAATATATATTTGGACAAAATATAAAGTACTCTAAAGTTTAGATTACTAAACTTTAGAAAACATTGAATTAGCTTACAGTAGCTATTTTTTATTATTTAATCCATTATACTACATTAGGAACTTGAGCATGTCCTTCTAAAGATACTACCATTAACTTTCAGATGTTTAGTAATGTAAGATTCCATTTGTAGGTTAATCAAGGTTCCTTGATTTTTAATACCCCTATTTCAGCTCTGGACAAAGGAAGAAAGACACAGCAAAATATTAAATCAAGAAAAGCTGTAAAAGGGCTTTTGAAAAGACATAAAATTACAGAGAAAACAATTTGTCAAAAATCTTCCTGCCTACTATTCTTGTTTGCCTGGCTTTGGTACCTTCTACTAAAGTATGGATAGAATCATGTAGAATGGGTGGAAATATTGCCTCCAAAGATAGAGACAATAAGCTAGGGATCATGGGTAATATGATTTCCAACATGCAACTCTTCTGTTTTTTTTCAAGATCACCATTTTGCTACACACACACACACACACACACACACGTAAAATCATTAAGTTAAGTATAATACAAAAATTTAAAAATTTTCTGTCAGTTTGACATTTAATTTACTCTATGGGGCTTCCCACACCCTTGCATGAAATTGAAGGCAGATTTTCTGTTTCTGTGCATTTACAAGTACTCAAAATATTCAACAATGAATATATCTCATCTAGTAATAAAAACTTTAAATTTGGGGCAGCCCGGGTGGCTCAGCGGTTTAGCTCTGCCTTCAGCTGGGGGTGTGATCCTGGAGACCAGGGATGAGTCCCACAGCGGGTTCCCAGCATGGAGCCTGCTCCTCCCTCTCCCGGTGCCTCTGTTTTTTTTTCTCTGTGTCTCTCATGAATAAATAAATAAAATCTTAAAAAAAAAAAAAAACTTTAAATTTCAAAGTTATAGTTACTTTTGTTTCCCAGTTCAGTTCTGCTATAGGCTGGCCATTGCAGTGGGAAATAGGGTGTCTTGACTCTCATTTGCAGATCCTTTGATAGAGGTGGGGCTCTATTTCATCCCACTGCTCCTGAAAAGATAGCAGTTCACTTCACCATTTGGATCAATGGGCTCCTTTAGGAAGTCTCTGAATCTAAGACAACTTTACATCATCTCTCTTGTGCATATGCCTACCTTTAATTCATGCCATAAACTTAAGTAACATTTGCTTCAAAAAACTCTGAGAATGTAGGTCACCTAACATAGCCTCTTCATCACAATACCTTTGAAGCAGCTGCCAATCAATCTCAAGCTCTAGATTTTTCAGGCATGAGTCAGATAGCAGTTCTCAAGCTCTAGATTTTTCAGGCATGAGTCAGATAGCAGTTCTTAAGTTCTTAAGGGGTCAGTTACTAAGCTTTCCAAGTCATCTCCTTCAAGCCTTTCTCTCCCTTAATGAAGGGAGACGCATCTGTACTCCTTCCCGTTGGAGGTGTGATGGGACACTCAAGCATATCAACTCCTCCAAAAATTTCTTTTCCTTAATTTTCAGCTTCTCACTTTGCTTATATGCTTGACATGATTAACTAGCTTAAGAATCATATAACTGGTTTTCTCTCTCTTCTTCATGTATAAACTGGAGGACGTTTTCATATATGACTGTGAAATCTTTTCTCTTAGGGTTCCAGCTAAGACAAACAGGGAGAGCCCAATTTTAAGATTGTTACACATGGTTCCAAAGCTGAACCAAATTTAGGAGTTGAGGGGAAAGAATTATTTTTCATCAAATAAAGAACAGAAAATGCTAGCAGAGGATTTGAAAATCTTTAAAGCTGGGGACCTGGGTGGCTCAGTGGTTGAGCGCCTGCCTTTGGTTCCGGTCATAATCCAGGGATCCTAGGATTGAGTCCCACATCAGGCTATCTACAGGGAGTCTGCTTTTCCCTCTATGTCTCTGCCTCTCTCTGTGTGTCTCTCATGAATAAATAAACAAAATCTTTTAAAAAAAAAAAGAAAAAATGTTTATAGCTGAAGTGAGATCACTAAAGGAATAGTATTTACTTACCGCTATGTTTTCATTTGCCAACCATATGCTTCTTTTCATAACAATTAAATTAAAATGAAAAGTTATTGGTGATTTTCATGCACCAAGGATAAATTATGGCTCAAATCCTAAGAAAACAGACATGCTGCTCCATGCCCAAAACTGCTAACCTTATTTCCACAGAACATTCCATCTAAGACATAAACAAGAGCCCAATGAAAGAAAAATATCTTCTGTTTTGGCTATGTTAGCTTAGGGAACTTAGAAGCTCTTAAGAAACAATTAACATTAAAGAGGTCAAATAGAGATTTTATAGCAAGGAAGATACTGGCTCTAGGAAAGCCCCAAAAGAATTGACTCTGTATAGAATGAATTATTAGGAGCTGAGTTTAAGCCAACAGTTTTCATAAGGAGAAACAATTTCAAATGAACTTTGTTAAGTTTTAAAATTTTAAGAATTTTCAGTGGTACTTGATGAGAATGCAACTTTTGACTACTGTGGTGTTTGGGTTTAAAGTTCTTTCTGGAACATCAAAAATCTTACTATTTCAACATGACCCTTTTTCACTTTTCTCAACATTTGAGGTGTACTAGCCAAATCTTTGTGGAATGTTTTCCCTATGATTTGCCATTTTAATAAGGCCTTGTTTGGCCTTTTCAAATTTTACTTGGTCTTTTACAATTACCTGTTTTTAAGGTAGCTTTAGTTAGTATGAATTGTAAGTATTTATGCAAATTTATCCAGGATGAAAGAATAATCTCTAGGAAAAAATGCTAATAATAATTAAATCTCTTTTGAAAATGCATTGGAAACTTTGATTTTGTTAATTTCACATCAGTCAATTTCCTAGCTTGAATTCAGGTTCCAGTGCCCAATGGAAAGCTAAAGGAATCTAACACTGCTTCCTTTCCTCCTTTTCTTCCCTTGTATACGAATGTGTGTGTATATATGTGTGTGTGTGTGTGTGTGCATGAGTGTATAGAAAACATTATTTTTGCATGTTTGCCTGAATGCTTGTCACTCTATTTGCTGTAATTCAATTTACACCCTTACAAAAAGATAGATGTTTCAGTTGGAATCCTTGCCTGTTTAGAATCTTCATGCAGGCAAGCATAGCTAATAAATTTTGATTAATGTAGCCAAATACCAACTCCCACCTCAAGTCCTCTTTACTTGGAATACTATCATCAGGTTTACAGAGAGAAGGAAATAACAATAAGGTTGGGAGGGATGGAGATATGGTAAGACAGCAATAAAAAAGTAATTATATAAAAATGCTAAAGAGGGATCCCTGGGTGGCGCAGTGGTTTGGCGCCTGCCTTTGGCCCAGGGCGCGATCCTGTGACCCGGGATCGAATCCCACGTCGGGCTCCCGGTGCATGGAGCCTGCTTCTCCCTCTGCCTGTGTCTCTGCCTCTCTCTCTCTATCTGTGTGTGACTATCATAAAAAAAAAAAATGCTAAAGATATAACATCTGTTTTTTTGCTTAGCACACTGATCTTGGCAGTTCCAGATATATGCTATTTTCTGTGTTTAAACAGATACAGAAAAGGGAAAAGGAAAAAATGTTTATGTGAGATTATTAAATAGTATAGGAAAAATAAGAGTCATTATTACACTGGTGAGGAAAAGAGAAACTCAGTGAAATTTCTTTCCACAGATTTGCCTTTGTGATCTGCAAGGTGCTGTTCCCCTGCTTACATTCAGTTACCCTGGCAACGCACTCCTGTAAAATAAAGATTATTAAAGCGCATATGATTATTTTGCTGCTGAGTGAATAAGACAAGCCGCTTCTGAAATGCCTTATCAGAGAAATTCAATTTTAGGCCAAATTGTGTTTTTGCCTCCTTCTAGCTTTCTCCTCCCTCCCCCCACTTCAAATAAAACCATCATCTCCACAGTTACTACATGATATTTTGTTACTCATTCACACTTTTAGTATTTTAAACTAGATTTTAACTTCATGAAAGCATTTTCCCCAGTTTTTCTTTAATAGCTCCTTTCTATTTTTTCAGCCATCTACCATCTGTTTGTAAATCAAAATTAGAAGGCAATGTGTCCTTGCCTTGATTTTATTACATAGTACTAATATTGGGTTCTGTACCAAATATAAATGCATATGTTATATACTGAATAAGCAATATTTGACCAAAGAATGATGCAAAGAGGTAAGATAAGCCATGCAGTGACATTTTAAAGGCTGCATATTTGGGGATCCCTGGGTGGCTCAGCGGTTTAGCTCCTGCCTTTGGCCCAGGGTGCGATCCTGGAGTCCCAGGATTGAGTCCCAGGATTGAGTCCCAGGATCGAGTCCCACGTCGGGCTCCCGGCATGGAGCCTGCTTCTCCTCCCTCCTGTGTCTCTGCCTCTCTCTATCGTAAATAAATCTTAAAAAAAAATAAAATACAATAAAGGCTGCATATCCAACTGTGCCAGGTGTCCTCACCCTTACAATTAGTGTCTTGTGCTTTTCCATAAGGGAATTCCCTATAAGGTAATATAGAGATGGGTTGTTTCATAGCCACTTTGAGAGCTACTCACACCCTTGTTGCCTGATACTTACACATTTTTTCCTTCAGTTATTGAAGATAGTAAAAAGATGGTTGAGATCTCTAGAATTGTCTAGTGATTTTCTTAGAAACTATAGCTGTATCATGTTCTCTGTCCAAAGGTCAATAAAAAAAGTACATTGATAATAGTAAATTTTTAATGTATTCATGCTGTGTATGAAAAAGCTATATTTAAAATCTTTTAATACAAGAGTTAAGTTAGTTTTGAAGCAGAGGTGGAAGAAATGAAGTCTCAACAGAAAAAAAACAAGGTTCCCACAGAGGATACCTAGAAGACTCCTTACATGTTTTTTTTTTTTTTAGAAGTAATGGAAGGTATGGATGGACACGAGTGGTTCTGGAGAAATCTTTATCCTCCATGGTCCTAATGGTGGATGGTCATGATACAAGATATTGTTTCTACTGAGATATCTTTTATAGGACATTTTCCCACTGCTATGAAGCACTGGTATGTAACCAGATACTGTTGTATCAGAGCATGGCAAAAAACAAAACAAAACAAAAAACAATAGTGAACAGTGTTGACACTAATGACATGCAATTGCTAATTTTTCCCTCTGCTGACATTCATTTTCAGGCCCAACCAAGTACCATATCCTTTACATTGATTAAATAGGCAGGTCTACTGGCTTTTTATTTAGATATCCACAAATCTTTCCTCATTAGTAAGAAATGATATCAATATTTAACAACCTTTAGAAACCCTGAGCAGAAGCAGAATGCTGTATGGGTTCATTTGATGAAGCAAACTAAATTTGGTGGCATAAACCAAATCTTTGGTATGCATAACACCACCATGCAATTTATGGCTGTAATTCACTCCCATCATTGCCCAGAAGGTGTCACCACAGCCTCATTGGCTTGAAGGACTTGGGGACATGTGGGGGAGTAGAAAGCAAAGGGAGAAAAACAGACACAAAGAAAAAAAATCTTCATGCAGACAAAGGAAAATAAGCCAACTACCAGGCAGTAATATTCCCAAATGTAGAAACCCACATATTCACTCTACGCCAAAACTATAAATCACTACAGGAGAAAGTGGACTGCTACTTATCAGTAAGAATAGAAAGTAGGAGATTCAAGAAGGTGCTACTACCTCAAGTAAAAAACAGGTGACGAATAGGAAATATTCATGCACTGAGCTTGGTCCAAGCTTCTCATCTTAACGGGATTACCTGATTATCACATCTAGTTGTATAAACTGCACTGGACCTTGTAAAAGGAAAGATAAAAGAGCAGGTGGGAGAGCTCTAATACTGTGTTTCAAGAACATATCATGGAGTGATGATGGTTAAGATACATTGATGGATACTTTAGATACATCTCCAAAGCAACTAGAATACAGCCTTCAAAAATACTAATCTATATAAAGTTCATTTGGAGAAATAAAAATCATTTTCAGTACTAACAAATAAAGGGAACTAGCAGATTGCCAAAAACAAAAACAAAAACAAAAACAAAACAAAAAACCAAATAGCTGGGAAAAGATGCTAGGAAGAATCAGAGAATATAAAACACAGTCTTTTATTGAGAAGCTGCACAAATTAACTCCAAATTACTGCCACAGTCAGACAAGAGGAAGCTTCAAGGCACAAAACTTGTTGCTACACTCCATCTTGCTTTATTGTGGTGTCTTCACTCATGTACTAGTAGCTAAAAGCCATCCACTTTATACTACTACATCTTTTAATCTCTGCTCTTCCCCCCTGTAGTTTAATTAAAAGACAATGAACCTTTTAGAGTAGTCAAATGGAAAATATAAAATTGCACCATTCTATCAAAGCTTAAGATATTCCTGTTCTCAGAGCATGAGAAGAATTAAAAAATACTTGGTATTTTATTACACTCCTCTGTGCCATTTTCTCATCAGAAAGCTTCTTGGTTGGAACACCTATTTGGAACCAGAAACATAATTCCACCCCAGACTGATAAATGAGGCAAAAAATTTAAAAACAATGGAAAAGTTAGATCAATTTGATCTGTTCTCTAAATCACTGTATTTGATTTTTAATTTCTAAAATAATATTGTTGTAACTCTATCTCTCCTCTGTTTAACTGACATTAGGTCTAAAATTAGTGGCCTTTCTTATTTAAGTATTATTTATTCAATGTGTTGTGAGTCTTAAAGCATCTCAGCTAAAATTAGATAGATAAAGCAAAATATCATTGAATGATAAGTAGGCCTGGATGCTTAGCTTTCCTCCAAGTCAGCAGCCCAAATCTATTAATTTTGGCAAAGGGCACCAAGACAAATCCATGCTCTTTGAAATGTTCCATGGGAGTCTTTAAACATGAAGCCCTCATCTGCTCTTTATGGACATTAAAATGCTTCATCCCAAGGACCCCTTTATGGCAAATTGTAGGCTGTTCTGTTTTATCTGCTTTGACAAGATGAAGGGCTGAGCTGGCCCTAGAGGAATGGGATACAGAGTCTGAGTAGTTCAAACTTGAGATTTCCAATAAACTATCTCCCACAATTAGAAGAAAAGGGTGGAGGAGATTCATTTCAGCAGATACGGGTTTCCCCTACTATTGGAAAGTAGAATGCTCCTATGGAAACTTTCATAAACCAAAAAGGCATAAAGTGAAGAAGCAATTACCATTAATTTACATGGAAAATTTTTTGAGCATTCTCAGAGCCAAAAAATAAAATAAAATAACCTCTCTTGGGCATTTCTGCAACTTAGGACACATCTTGCTAACAGATGCACAAATCAAGATAAAGCACACATGCTCAAGAATGCAGTTCAAAGCTATGGGGGCTTAATGCTGAGATGCTGAATGTAGTTCCCAGGAAAGGAGCTTGGTGGTGCCACTCTTGCTGGTTAGGGGTGTGCGCTGGCTGCAAAACAAATGCCGAATGCCATTTTTGCATTCCCCTTTTTTTCATAAAAGCAAACATTCTCTTCATATTTCTTTCAGTTAGTGAAAACAGGTACTAAGATGTCTTTCGTAAAAGCGAAGTGGCATAACACAAACTTTAGAAAAGCAGTTTCAATCTATTAAGAATTATTCTACTCCTTACTTAGTTCATCACTAAAAATCTAACTAACATCATGTTCCTCCAAAGTTCCACTGCAAACTGGGACTGAGGTTCTTATTAATTAGCATAGCAGAGCTCTGTCCTACACATAGCTCCTTCTAAGTCACTTGATTCTGATGCCTGCTCTTTTAATTCCATTTTTCACAAATTAAAATCTTTCACAATACTATTCTTATCCAGTCATTATTATTCTTTAAGTTCAATTATCCAGTAAAGAGTGAAAACTTCTCTATCATCCTTTTATCTCACTGGATATACCCGCATATTTCAGTTAGTTAATAAATGCTGTCAGGACATGAGATTTAGGTTTAATTCTTTATCTGTTGATTCCTACTACAGGCATCTTGCTGAAAACTTCCAGAGACATCACTGAATTCATTACTGTCAACTCTACCTTACTTTTGCCCTTCTGCATTAGGTTTGTCTCATATGTCTTTGTATTTCCTTAGAATAATAAAATATAAGAATTAGCCCTATATCAAAAAAGAGTCACCAAAGACACACGATCATAAGTATCCCTCTATGGAAGTGATCTCATAACGTAAAAGTAATGAAAATGGACAAATAGGAAAAAAAAAGGCTCTTGCAATCACCTCTGAAAGTTTAAATAATAACAAAAATGATTATCATGGAAGACCCACCAATTTAGAGAACATCTCTCAACTGTATTCTGAAATACTACACTATAGCTAATAGCTAAACCTCTGACCAACTGCTGAAAACATCTAGTCTGTTTCCTTCTCAGATAAAGTTTCTCAATTTTCTGTAGCAAAATATCATTAAAATTGTACTAATTGATCAAAAGGGAGAAGTGAATGTGAACTTCCCAACAACTAAAATATAAACACTTGGGATCCCTGGGTGGCGCAGCGGTTTGGCGCCTGCCTTTGTCCCAGGGCGCGATCCTGGAGACCCGGGATCGAATCCCAAGTTGGGCTCCCGGTGCATGGAGCCTGCTTCTCCCTCTGCCTGTGTCTCTGCCTCTCTCTCTCTCTCTGTGACTATCATAAATAAATAAAAATTAAAAAAAAAAAATAAAATATAAACACTTAAAAAAGTAATTTAAAGTACAAGCTTTCACATCAGACAAACCTAAACTTGAATATTGGTTCTACTGACTACTTACACGTTCCTGAACAGTTTATTATGCTATAATAATGACAACTTCTACTTTGTAGGGTTGTTGTGAATGAATAAAATGTCACAGTAAAATGTTCAGCACAGTGCTTGTCATAGGGCAAATAAATATTCAAATGATAGTTATTACTGAAAAGATTTTCCTTTAAGGGGGGACCTATTTGATAATGTAAATATAATATTCATTTTATGACTTGTTTCATAATAATAGAACATTCCATATGAGAGAGCAAACACATTACTTTCAATTTTTTGAAAATTTAAAATTCACCTGAAGAATAAATATTATTGGGCTTTCAGTACTGAAGATGTAGTGACCTCAAAATTTGATATGAAATTACACATATACCCTCTGCTCAAAATAGAAAACATGGTAGAAAAAATACAAATATGGATAACAACAACAAAAAGACATAAATAAGCTTATAAGCTATGGAGCAGAATGGAAAGAGAAATGCAAAACTGTGTAGTAATGAGGCTACTGGACTCTGGAGAGAAACAGTAGTAGCAAGAGATCAGGCTACTGTGGTTTACATAGGTTTCACAGAAAGAAGGAATACACAGGTTTATGGTTTGACACTGGGGGATGGTGTGGGGTCCCCCACCCTCGTGAAAGATGGTTCTGTGGCTGAATTTGTGTAACTCCTAATATCACTCTGGGCTGAACACCAAACTGTCAATATAAGATCTATGACTGGACAGGAGCTTTAGGGAGCCAGATGCAGGTAATTGAAAGATCATTATAGGGAGAAATGAACAGAGTCAAATAAAAAGAACAAAACACTCATAAAACCTCTCACTCAAAATAGGCCTGCAAACCAAAATTCACAGAAATCTAAATTTAACAAAGGTATCCAAGAGATCAAGTATGAAAACAAATTCACTCTACTGAAACAGTCTAAAAGACTTTATTTTTTTTAAGATTTTATTTATTTATTCATGAGAGAGAGAAAAAGAGAGAGAGAGAGAGAGAGAGGCAGAGACACAGGCAGATGAGAAGCAGGCTCCATACTGGGAGCCCGATGTGGGACTTGATCCCCAGACTCCAGGATCACACCCTGGGCCAAGGCAGGCGCCAAACCGCTGAGCCACCAAGGGATCCCCTCTAAAAGACTTTAAAATAAGTATTAGAACATTCAAAATGTTTGAAGGTATAAGTAACAAAAAATAAATTATAAAATGAAAGAGGCAGGAATGAAAGAATAGGTAGATGTGGAAAAAAATTAGAAGTGAAAATATAGTCCCTGAAATTAAAAACTCGATAGCATGGATAAAATCTTGACTGGATCCTGTATACAAAACTCTAAGGAATCAACAACAAAAACTATTAGATCATTAAGTGAATTTATCAAGATTGCAAGATATGAGACCAAAAATATAAAAAATCAGTTTTATCTCTATATACCACCAACATATAGAGAACAATTTCAAAATAAAATTAAGTGAGCAATTCCATTTACAATAGCATCAACAAAAATAAAATATTTAGGAATAATGTAACAATAGAAAGCAAGCTAGAACTTATAAAATACTGTTGAAAAAATTTTAAGGACTAAAATAGGCAGAAATACATCCAATGGTCATGGACTGGAAGACTTAATACTGCTAAAATGGTCATATTACCCAAATTGATCTGCAGATTCATCACAATACCTAGCAAAATCCTAGATGCTATTTTACAGAAACTGAGAAGCTGATCTTAAAATTCATATGGAAGTGCAAGGGATCCTGAATAACCAGAACAGTCTTGAGAAAGAAGTATAAAGCTGTACAGCTCATACTTTCTGATTTCAAAACTTCCTATAAAGCACGATAATTATGACTGGGTGGTACTGGCATAAAACAGACATATTAGTCAATAAAAGAGAATTAGGATACCAGAAACAAACCTGTATGTTTATAATCAGCTGGTTTTCAACAAGGGTGCCAAAATAAATCTATAATGGAACAGATGTTGCTGCCACAAAGGGAGATAAACATGTAAAAGAATGAAGCCTCTACCTCACACCATATACAAAATTAAGTTAAAAATAGATCAAATACCTAAATATAGGGGGAAAAACTATAAAACTCTTAGAAGAAAACATAAGAGTAAATATTGTTGACCTTGGTTTCAGCAATGATATTTTTAGATAATCAAATAAAAATACAAGCAATAAAAGAAAAGTTGATAAATTGGACTTCATCAAATTTAAACATTTCTGTACTTCAAGGGTCACCATCAAGAAAGTGAGAACACAAGCTATACAAAGGGAGAAAGTTTTTGCAATTCATGGATCTGATAAGGGATATATATTCAAAAGTGGAAAAAACACATAAAGCTCAATAATAAAAAAACTAAAAACCAACCTTAAAAAAATAGGTAAAAGAGAGGCACCTGGGTGGCTCAGTCAGTTAAGCATTCAATTCTTGATTTCAGCTCAGGTCATGATCTCAGGGGTCATGGGATAGAGCCCCATGTCTGGCTCTGCACTCAGTGGGGAGGAGTCTGCTTGAGAGTCTCTCTCTCTTCCTCTCCCTCTACCCCTCCTTCTGCCTCTCCTCCTACACATTTTCTTTCTCTCTCTCTCATAAAGAAAGAAAGAAAGAAAGAAAGAAAGAAAGAAAGAAAGAAAGAAAGAAAGAAAGATTTAAAATTAAAGTTCCTTCAAAGGACATACAGAAATGCTAGCAAGCATATGAAAAGATGCTCATTAGTTCTTAAGAAAATGCAAACAAACCAAACCACACTGAGATGCCATTTCATAACCACTAGGATAGTTATAATGAAAAGAGACAAGTATTAGTAAAAATGTGGAAAAATTAGAACCCTTGTACATTGTTGGTGGGATTGTACAATATTGCAGCCACCTTTTGTGCTTCTTCAGAATGTTAAACACAGAGTTTTCAATATGATACAGCCCAACAATTCCACTCCTAGGAATACCCCCAAGAGAATAAAAATCTATATTCACACAAAAACTTGTACCTAAAAACATTATTCATAAGTCACTGAATAGTATGCTTTAATAGGTGAACTTTATAGCATGTAATTATATCTCAGTAAAGTGTTTACAAAATGGCTGAGGATAGGGCTGACATGTAAATTGGTACAACCGTTTTCAAGAACAATTTGGCAACATCTAATATTACATGTACCCAGTAATTCCACCTTATGTATATAACCAGGGAAAAAATCTTACATGTAAGCATAAGGAGGCAGGTCCAAGAATGTTCATTGAAGCATTGTTTTTAATAGTAAAAAAAATAGAAACTATCAAAATGCTTATGAAGAGATAAATGGATAAATGGGGACATACTCTTACAAAATAAAATACTATATTAAATGCATCAATGAAATTAAATGTCAAAAATAGGATGTTGAAGAAAAAAGCAAATTGCAGAATAACATAGTGTGACATCATTTATTGCTCAAAAACATGCTTTTGGATACATAAATATATAATAAGAATGTTAAAATTTCCTAGGAATAAAGCCCACTAACATCAAGGTACAAATTACTTCTGAGAAGGAACTTAATGGGACTTGGGAATATGTAAGTTATATTTATAAAGTGTCATTATTAGTATTTAATAATTCTATAGCAATCATAGAAAATGATAAGAACTTACTAACCTGTATAGTATGCATAAGGGTATTGCTTATATTAGTGTCTGTCTTTTTTCAGGTTTAAAATACATTTTAACACATATAAAAATGGCACGATTCCATAAACTTTAAGTTTCCCCAGCAGTAAGTTTCCTCAAAGGATTTTTCTGTTTTTCAACCAACATATCAAGGGCAAATATCACTTACTTGAGCCAGCATTAAAGTACCAATAAAAATCAAAGGACTCATTTAGTCAAAATGTTAAATTTTTTAAAAAGGTAAAATTACTATGCATGAATTTAAGCACTTTGAAAATCAGATGCTCTCCGGCCTTCCCACCAAGTGTCACTTGACAAGGTCATTGTTTCAAAAAATATAATAATTATTCAGGAATGAGAGAGAACATTCAGTAGGGTATTCTCCCTACTGTTTCCTCAGTAGAAATCACAAAAATGACAACTGTAATTAAATCTTTTAAAAAAAATTACCTATGAGTTTAAGTCAGGATGAAAATTACTTCTAACCTTATGAACTTTCACACTGCACTGTACTAAAAGAAATTCTTTCAGTTTTCCCTTATATCAGCAATGCATATGACAGCTAAATAAATAGGAACTCTCCAGTTTCGACCTTTCATAGCTATTCAAAAGAAGTAATTCTGTTTGCCATTATTCCACTTACCAAAGATACAAATGAAACAGGTATAATATTTAACATTAAGTCATCTCTTATCCAAAAGGGCTGAATGCTTTAAGAAAAACATTGCTACATATAAAGGGAATCATATAATATATGGCCTTTTGTGACTGTCATCTTTTATTTAGCATAATTCTTTCACTACTTCATACATTTTTAGGGTAAAATAATGTTTCATTGTATGGATATATAACAGTTTTTTTCCCCATTCATCAGTTCATGGACCTCTGGGTTATTTTCATTTTTAAAAAAATAAAATGTTTTATTGGATATGTTAAGTAACAACTCTCAAATATTTTATCTTACTATTTCAAAGCACTTGATAATTGATACCCCTATCTATGTTAACTGGCATTACTAGAATGTTTTATAGTTGTTGGAAATGAAAGAGAAAAATCTATTCTGATTTCCAGGGGCAAAACTTAAAAAGAATCCAGAATCACTGAAACTAAATTTCCTGGCTAAGCCACCCCTAAAAACTAAAACAGAATCACGTCCCAGGTATTTCATCTTTCATAATCTGTTACTTAAGAGATTTTTTAAGAGGTTCAGAATCTGTTCCAGTACATAAATAGGGCCAAACAGCTTCTGTAAAAGAATTATTAAACACATAGAGGAGACCTGTTATTCATATTATAAAAGGAATCCTTACCTGATTCATAGTTCAGAAAAACACCAGTCTTATTGGGACTTACTACTGGCAGAAATGGTTCTCTTAATGTCCAGTGCAATGTAACTGCTCTCAATATAATGTCCAATTGCCCAGAGACGCCCAGAAATAATAGCTGATGCCACCACTTCTGAGGAAGACAGTTTTGGTACCTTCTCAATGTCTACTCAGGCTTACTTTCCACTTCTACCTCTCAGTTATATTTTCACTTTTTGATACTATTAAAAATTCTTGTATGAATGTGGCATTTTATGTGGACATGTTTTCATTTCTCTTGGATATATTCCTTGGAGTAGAATTGCTGGGTAATATGATAATTCTGTGTAACATTTTGTGAAACTACTTTCCAAAGTAGCTGTTCCATTTAAATTCACAATACTAATATATGAGGGTTCCAATTATTCAACATCCTTGACAACACTTATTATTATTTTCTTTTTGATTTATTTATTGTAGGAATGAAGTGGTATCTTATTGTGGTTTCAGTTTGAGTTGTCTTAATGAGTAATAATATTCAGTATCTTCTCACAGACCATTTGTCTACTTTCTTTTGGAAAACTTCAAACCTTTTGCAGACTTTTAAATGGGGTGGTTTGGTACTCTTTGTTGTGATATAAGATGGTCCCCCCCCCAATATATTACAGATGTCCCTTTTTGGGTATGTGATTTGCAAATAATTTCTCTCATTCTGTGAGTTGTCTTTCAATTTCTCGGCATAAACCTTTAAAGCACAAAAGCTTTTAGTTTTGATAAAGTCTATTTTCATCTATCTTTTTCTTTTGTCACTGTGCTTTTGGTGACTAAGAAACCATGGCCTAACCCAAGATCATCAATTTTTATTCCCGCTCTCTAACAAGAGTTCCAGCTATTGACTTTTAGGCATAAAATCTACTTTCAGTTATTTTTTTATGTATGGTTCGAGGCAGGGGTCAAATTTCATTATTTTCCATGTGACTCCTACTTCTTTTGGCACAATTTGTTGAAAACACTACTTTCTTCCCCCACTGAATTATCTTCATTACAGTCAAAAATCAATGGGCCATAAATGTCAAAGTTTGTTTCTGGGATTTCTATTCTATTCATTTTTGGCATCTCCTTGTCAGTACTACAGTCTTGATTACCATAGCTTTGTAGTGACTTCTGAAATTGGGCCTACGCTGTAGGAACAAACGTTCAGAAACGGAATTTATTTTTGTATATTCATCTTTTATCTTGTAACCCTAGTGAACTCATTTAATAGATCTAATGAGTTTTTTTGTGGCTTCTTTAGGATTTTCCATATATAAGATCATGCCATTTGCAAAAGAGTTTTATATCTTTTCTTTTTCCAATGCAGACGTCTCTTCTTTTTCTTTAACTTGCTAGAATTTCCAGTACAATGCTAAATAGGAATGCTGAGAGTAGACAACCTCATTATGTTTCTGATCTTAGGTGGAAAGTATTTAGTCTTTCATGATTAAGTATGATGTTAGCTGTGGGTTTTTTATAGATGCTTTTTATTGGATTAAGGGATTTCCTTTCTATTTCTAGCTGGTTAAGTGTTTTTATGAAAGGATGCTGAATTTTGTCAAAAGCTTATTCTGCATCTTTTGAAATAAGATGTATGTATGTATGTCCTTTGTTCTATTAATTTGATGTAATACAGTAACTAATTTTCAAATGCTAAATCAAACTTGCCTTCCTGGGATAAAATCCCACCTGGTCATAGCATATGCTTTTTAAAAATATGTTTTTGGATTTTGTTTGGTAGTATTTTATTGAAGATTTTTGCACTGTATTTGTGAGGAATACTGGTCAATATGTTTTCTCACGTTTGTCTTTGTCTAGTTTTGGTATCAGGTCAATATTGGTCTGATAGAATGAGTTGGGAAGTGTCCTTCTTCAGGTATTTTTTTTGTAATAAGCATGTGTGAAAGATTGGTGTTAACTGTTCTTTGAACATTTGGTAAATTTCACCAATGAAGCTACCTGTGCTTGGGCGTATGGGAAGTTTTTAAAATTACTAATCCAATTGCTTTACTTAATATACTGGTTTATTGAGATTTTTCATCTTCTGGTAGTTTTAGTCTTTCTAGGAATTCTTCCATTTCATGTTAGTTGTCTAATTTGTTGTTTATAGTGCTACCTTAGATTACTTTTCATTTCATTTCTCTGTAGGTTCATTACTGTTGTTCCCTCTTTCATTCATGATTTTAGTAATTTGAGTCTTCTCTTTTCTTGTTGGTCTAGCTAAACCTTTGTTAATTTTGTTAATCTTTTTAAAAAATCAAATTTTGGTTTTGTTGATTTTCTCTATTTTTCTGTTGTGTTTTTCTGCTCTAGTCTTTCTTATAGCTTTTCTTCTGCTTCATTGTGTTTAGTTTGTTCTTTTTATCACTTGTTATGATGAGATTTTTTATTTCAGCTCCACCCTCTTCCCCTTCCTCCTCCTGCTGCTTTTTATTTATTTATTTTTAAAGATTTTATTTATTTATTCATTCATGAGACACACACACACACACACACACACACGGGGGGGGGGGCAGAGACACAGGCAGAGGGAGAAGCAGGCTCCATGCAGGGAGCCCGACATGGGACTTGATCCCGTGTCTCCAGGATCAGGCCCTGGGCTGACAGCAGGCGCGAAACCGCTGAGCCACTCAGGCTGCCCTGCTGCTTCTTTTTAGAATAAATTCTACACTCAATGTGGGGCTTGAACTCACGGCCCCAAGATCAAGAGTCACATGTTCCACTGACTGAGCCAACCAGGTGCCCTTCTTTCCTCTTTTTTAATAGAGCGAAACATACTGTAAGTTTCCATTGTAAGCATTGCTTTAGCTGCATCTCATAAATTTTGCTATGTTTTGATTTCATTTTCATTCATTTCAAAGTATTTCATAATTTCTTTTTTTCTTCATTTCACTGGTTACTTAAGAGTATGTTACCTTTCATGTATTTCTGAATCTCTCAAATTTCCTTTCCTTATTTTAAATATCATTCCAGTGTGTTGAAACATATATTTCATATGGTTTCAATCATTTAAATTTATTGAGACTTGTTTTGTGGCATAGTATAAGGCCTACTCTGGAGAATATCCATGTACATTTGAGAAGAATGAAAATCTGGCTGTTGTTGAGTGGGATAATTATAGATGTCAATTCTTATTACTTGGTATTGTCATTAGCTCTTCTATTTCCTTGTTGATCTTCGTCCTAGTTGTTCTATCAGTTATTATGAGTAGAGTACCCAAAGTCTATTATATTTAAATTGTCTATTTCTTCAATTCTGTCAGTTGTTACTTTGTGTATTTTGGGGTCATTTATTAGTGCATATATGTTTATAATTTTTATATCTTCATGATGGATTGACATTTTATTATAAACTTTTCTGCTTTGACTCTAGTAACAATTTTTGTCTGAACATCTATTTGTTATTAATATAGCCACTTGAGGTCTATTTTGTTATTGTTTCCATGATATATAGTTTTCCATCCCCCTTTTTTTTCCCCCCTATTTCACACATCCTACCAACTTCCCCTCTGGCAACCACCAGTTGTTCCTGTATTTAAGAGTCTGGTTTTTGCCTCTTTTTTTCTTTGTTCATTTGCTTGGTATCTTAAATTCCACATATGAGTGAATAATGCAGTATTTGTCTTTCCCTAACTTATTATTTCACCTAGCATTAAACCCTCTAGGTTCATCCATGTTGCTGCAAATGGCAAGATTTCATTCTTTTTTATGGCTAACACCTCATTGTACATAATGTCACATCTTTACTCGTTTAACTATTGATGGGTACTTGGGTTGCTTTCATATCTTGGTTATTGTAAATAATGGTGCAATAAGCATATGGGTGCATATATCTTTTCAAATTACTCCTTTGTTTTCTTTGGATAAATGCTAGTGGAGTTTACTAGATCATTTAATATTTCTATTGTTAATTTTCTGAGAAACTTCCATACTGTTTTCCAAACTGGTTGCAATGTTTGCATTTCCACCAACAGCGCCAGAGTTCCTTTTCTTCCACATCCTCATCAACACTTGTTATTTCTTTTTATTTCAACCATTCTGACTGGTGTAAAATGGTAACTTATTGTGGTTTTAATTTGCACATCCCTGATGATTAGTGATGTTGAGCATCTTTTCATATTTCTATTAGCCATGTGTATGTTTTCTTTGGAAAAGTGTCTGTTCATGTCTTCTGACCATTTTTTTTTAAATTTCTTTCTTTCTTTCTTTCTTTCTTTCTTTCTTTCTTTCTTTTCTTTTTTTTTTTTTTTTTTTTTTGTAACCTCTACACCCAATGTAGGCTCAAACTCATGGCCCCAAGATCAAGGGTTATATGTGCTTCTGACTGAGCCAGCAAAGTATCCCTCTTTTGACCATTTTTTCACTGGATTACTTAAGGGTTTTGGTGTTGAGTTGTATACATTCTTTATATATTTTGGATATTAAACTTTATTGAATATATTATGTGCAAAGAGCTTCTCCCATTCAGTAGGATACCTTTTGGTTTTGTCAATGGCTTCCTTCACTGTGTAGAACCTTATTTTGATGTAGCCCCAATCAAAGTACTAACAAGATTTTTCATGAAACTAGAACAAATAACCCTAAAATTTCTATGGAACCAAAAATGACCCTAAAGAGCCAAAGCAATCTCGAAAAAGAACAAAACTGAAGGTATCATAATTCCAGACTTCAAGTTATATTACAAAGCGGTAGTAATCAAAACAGTATGATACTGGCACAAAAACAAAGACAGGGAGATCCCTGGGTGGCTCAGTGGTTTAGCACCTCCACCTGGCCCAGGGCATGATCTTGGAGTCCTGGGATCAAG
The DNA here is from genome assembly GCF_053574225.1 of Canis aureus. NCBI lineage: Eukaryota > Metazoa > Chordata > Mammalia > Carnivora > Canidae > Canis > Canis aureus. The sequence goes on along the minus strand of NW_027554410.1, from coordinate 447,756 downwards.
TCCCACATCAGGCTCACTGCATGGAGTCTGCTTTTGTCTCTGTCTCCTTCTCTCTCTATCTCTATCTGTGTCTCTCATGAATAAATAAAATCTTAAAAAAAAACAAAAACAAAAACAAAAACAGATCAATGGAACAGAATAGAGCCCAGAAATAAAACCATGGGGACACCTGGGTGGCTCAGTGTTGAGCATCTGTCTTCGGCTCAGGGCGTGATCCAGGGTCCCAGGATTGAATCCCACATTAGGCTCCCTGTGAGGAGTCTGCTTCTCCCTCTGCCTATGTCTTAATCTCTCTCTGTGTGTCTCATGAATAAATAAATAAAATCTTTAAAAAAAGAAATAAAACCATGATTATATGGTTAGTTATTCTTTCACAAAGGAGACAAGAATATGTAATGGGAAAAAGCCTCTTCAACAAATGATGCTGGGAAAACTGGACAGCTACATGCAAAAGAATGGAACTAGACCACTTTCTTACATCATACACATAATGAACTCAAAATGGATTAATGATCTAAATGTAATAACTGAAACCATAAAACTCAAGAGAAAACATGGGTAGTAATTTCTTCAACATCAGTTATAAACATTTTTCTAGATAGGTTTCCTCTGGCAAGGGAAACAAGAGCAAAATTAAAATTTTGAGACTACACCAAAAGATAAAGTTCTGTCCTTTACTTTTAAACTATTTATGTCTTTGAATGTAAAATATGTCTCCTTAATTTAGGGCTTTTTAAAAGAGGTAATGAAGATAAAACAAGTTCATATGTTGAGGCTCTAATCAACATGACTGGTATCTTTGTAAAAGGAGATTAGGACACAGGCACAGAACATGTGATCATAAAGATGGCCAGGTACAAGAAGAGAAGTTTCAGAAGGAACCAACTTTGGTTCCTGCCATAACTTTGATCTTAAACCTCTAGCTTCAAGACTGAGAAAATAAATTTCTACTATTGGAGCCAAAAATAAATAATAAAGTAAGTATATCTCCTGTAGATATTATATGATGGGATTATTTTTTAATCTATTCTGCAAATCTGTTTGACTGTTTAATTTACTTATGTTTAATGTAATTACCAATAGCCTAGGATTTACTTTCAACATTTGCCCATTTGTTTTCAATAGGTCATATAGCTCTTTTGTTCCTTATTCCTCATTCCTCTATTATCATCTTCTTTACTTCCTGTTCATACAAAGCATCAAGTCCAAACAGATTAAATCTTAAGACCTGTTCAGGTATTTCTGAGGCCTACATAAAGCCTGTACATGCAGGTGGCCTTCTAGATTTACAGGAGTATATTCAAGGTTTTCAAAGTCTCCTACAGGCATCTCATTCCTATGTATTTTGATCCATCTTTTCTTGGCTTCAACTTGCGTCACTGCCTTTGGTAGCTGTGATATTAAAGAATTGCTTCTAATTGTTTTCAACAAATGTCCCAGCAATAAAGCTTTCCTCACTAAGTGAGCTCTGAGTCAGGTCCAACAAAGACAAGCCCTGTGAATAGGGCTTTTCTAGAGATCTGTCAGGTTGAATAGTGAATACTCTGGGGACAGAACTTCCTGGAGAGCTCCAAACCCAATCTGCTTCTTCCAGTAGCTGTTAAGCTGCTGGGTTTTACAGCTACTATGGTTCTGAGGATGTTGTTTTCCAAGGCTACTGCAGAACATGGGAAAAGGTTATAGGAATAAGGCAGGTTAAAATACCACAAAGCCTGCTGTTCTTATTGAGATTCAGCTATTTTTATTTCCTCAGGCTGTGGCAAACCTTTGGTTAAACTCCAAAGATCTCAAAAAGTTGATCTTGACAATTTTTGCCAAAGTTTTTATAGAGGGCTAGATTTTTGGAGATCCTTACTTTCCATTTAAAAAGTGCTTTACATGTTCTTTGCAATACAGAAAGATAGTGAAATTCACTTCTGATACTGTGCATTTATAATTTCATACTGCATACAGACCCACTGAGTTCATTATGTATGCACTTAAAAAGTAGTTTTGTAAAGGCTTTATGTTTTGCATATATCCTTAGTGGATTATTATATAGTGGTTATACTTTTTTCCCACTTAAAATAACATGTTGTCAATTATATCTTAATAAAGCTGGAAAAAATTGGTGCAATATATTTGTAGTCTTCTATTACTCAAAAATCTGTATTCAATATGCTTTGGGAAATGAAACCAGCAAGGGCAAGGTGATATGGGAACTAAAAATTGAGGCAACTCTCAACCATGGTGGTAATGGGGAGAAAGACCACTGATGATGACAGGTGGTCAGGGTAATCTTACTAGTAGATGTAGCAAGCTACCTTGAAGTTAGTCAAGAAAATAACACTGGAGTGAAACAAGGGGGGCTCCTGGGAATCAGACGTTCCTTTTAGAGCAAACAGTATGAAGAAATAAAAGAGCATGGTTTATTTGGGGCACTAAATGTTGTTTCTGTATTGGTACGGGAGAAAATGGTGGTAGTGAGGGATGATTTAAGTTGCCACACATGCATCACAGTTAAATTATTAAAACTATTATAGTCAGAGTCAGTATAAGGAGTAACAAAAGATAAAGGACTTCATCTCAATCTTTGTTCTATATTTTAAAAAGAATTACTTCAAAGTAAATTTTAGATTCTAAAAAAGCAATGAAAATTGAACGAACATTCCCCCAAGAAATTTTTTGTACTAAGATTATGCAATCTAGTTTATGGTTTTATATGTCCAAATTGAAATATCCACTAGTAAGCACTGAGAAGTTTGGAGGAGTAACAAACTTATACCATGCTACACTGTCTTCTGAGAAGAGGCTGCACATGTTGCCACAAGTTTGTGCCACACTGCCATGTTTTACAATAGCAATAACTATTTAATATCATTTAGCTGCACACATAAAGGTATCATACAATTATTCATTAATCCTTACTATACTGCTCAGAAAATAAATCTATAATGTGCATAGAATATCTTAGCTCACTTATTTTTAAAAAACTATTAGAATATATATGAAATCCCATTACGGTTAATACATAATTCTCATATGATAGCTATCTCTGTTTCTTGTATTTCCTTCCATTGCTTTGCCTCCTTGTATATAGGAAGAAAAAAAAAAACAATTTGGCTATCCATCACAATTTTTTTATGTTTTCTGTATTCCTTATTTCTAAAATGCGCGCGCGCGCACATACACACACACACATTTACACATAGGCACATACTCTACCAACTCATCCCAAGAGCATACATTCTTTAAGGTAAACCATGAAAAGAGAAGTAGCAGAAACATCTGATTCATGTTGGCAATCACTTTATATATATATATATTTTTAATGATAGTCATACAGAGAGAGAGAGAGAGGCAGAGACATAGGCAGAGGGATAAGCAGGCTCCATGCACCGGGAGCCCGACGTGGGATTCGATCCGCGGTCTCCAGGATCGCGCCCTGGGCCAAAGGCAGGCGCCAAACCGCTGCGCCACCCAGGGATCCCGGCAATCACTTTATAAATTAGGATTGTTCTTTAATCCTCCGTGTTCTAATGCTCATGGGAAAAGATTTTTAAATATAGAGAGTTATGCTGAAGAAAAGGGTTCTTCTTCAGCCCTGTTTTTTCCAACACTATATGTGACTAACCTCCGTAATCCTGCGGTAGCTTGCCCTGTGTTTCCCTATCCAAAACACTGAATATACTGCTGTTTCCCTATCCAAAACACTGAATATACTGCTGATTTTGACCCTGTTTTTTCCAACACTATATGTGACTAACCTCCGTAATCCTGCGGTAGCTTGCCCTGTGTTTCCCTATCCAAAACACTGAATATACTGCTGATTTGACAGGGTAGGAGTGAATACTAGTAACAATAATAGTAGTTCCATCAGTGGCCGCTTCGGTATTTTGAATATAAAATGGTCCATAACTATTGGAAAATGAGAAAATATAACAGTTGTGACTGCAAAAGCAGTCAACTTGCTATCTTCCTGAACTTGAGAATCTGTTGGAACACCTTTACATTATATGACAAGTATGAACTGGCTGAAAATCTAATTTACCATAACATTCTCTTCCTCTCTATGCTAAGCTGCAGGAGTTCTATTATTATATTAAATCCAATATTCTGCTATTCTTCCTGTTTCTCACTTTCATCCTCTACCCCTAGAGTAGCAACGTATAAAATACTGTAATAGTAGACTCGATGATATTTAGTAATAAGGTAGGTATAGGTTTAACCTAGAATAAATGGCTTTCATAAATTATTTCCGTCTTTATCGAACAAGTCTGATCTAAGCATTGTTAACTCAAGTTTCCATCATCTCAGAACATCCTGCAGCTGAAGAGTAACTCCAATTTGTTTTTGTCCCCATGACTAAAAGTTACTTGACTTCATATTTTTTCATGGTCTTAGGGAATGCTCAGGTACATTTTATCACTAATGAATCTAGAAGTATATCTTATAAAGGGAGGAAAGCATTATAATTCAACTCAACAAATATTTCCCAAATATAATGTTCAATACAGTAAATACTATTAATATAATTATTCATAAAGCAATAGCTATGTTTTTAAATGTATGTTATATGTCACCAGTTTTACATTTCATTAATCCTCACAACAAACTGTTTGTTATGCCATCTCCAACTGGTAGGTAAATAAAATAACTAGTAACTGGTAGTAATAAATTTGATTCCAAAGTTATCCAACTCCAAAGTCAGCATCCTCAAATGTTATATGAAATCTTCCTAATAGTATATTCACTGGCTTTACAATCTTTTTGTGATTTCAGGTGTATTTGGGGTCTAAAGTTTTAAATTACAATTTTAAAAGGGTAATACATGTACATGATTCAAGAGTCAACATTGGGCCTAGAAGAATGGAAAATTATTCAATAATAAACATGATTAGTATGAGGATCTTAATTTCAAGTATTAAAAGAAACCATTTCCTTGGAGACTGAAGGACTGAAGGAAGAAATGTCTAAGATAAGCCTGGAATGTCTTGCTATATCAGAAAGCAAGGAAGTGATTTAAAAAAAATGCTGGGCTGAAAGGGACACAAGAGCTAGCTTAAAGAGGTTTCTACCGGCCAAATTTGGGACAGTATAAACATCTGAGCCCATATAAATTGATATAAATATATTTTTATATTGGAGAGAAGTTTTTCCTTAGAGTAGGACACCAACTAATAAATGTAGAAGGAATAAGATAATGTCACTATTTGGTAAACAACATCAATATATGTTACAATTAATAGGTGAAAAGTTGATGAAGACTAGAATATCTCTCTGGTCTCAAATTATCTCCCCACAGGGGCACCTGGATGGCTCAGTCAGCTAAGCCTCTGTCTTCAGCTCAGGTTGTGATCCCAGGGTCTGGGATCAGCTCCATTACAGGCTTCTGTTCAGTGGGGAGTCAACTTCTCCCTCTCCTTCCACCTGCCACTTCCCCTGCTTGTGCTCTTAAATAAATAAATAAATAAACAAACAAACAAACAATTAAATAAAATCAATCTTTAAAAAATTATCTCCTCACAAAATTCTTATTAATTACATGGGGGAAAAAAGTAACTTTACAATGGAGAAACCTACCAACTACCACCTAAACCTCAAAGATTGTATCAACAGAAATGGGAAGAAAAGACATCGAATGCCTCCAAAGGCAATACACTGAAAAAGATGCATCACTTTTGTGGTATCTTTGCCAAAAAAGTTCATAATCGGAATCTAATCATGAAAAAACACCAGATAAACCCAACTGAGGGAATCCTTTAAAATACTTAGCCTATACTCCTTAAAAAATGTCAAACACATAACAGAGAAATAATTCCAGATTAAATGAATCTAAGAGATATGACAAAAAATGCATTGTATGATCCTGGTTTGGATCCTGATTCAGAAAAAAATTTTTCTGCTATAAAGGCTATTACAAGGAAAAATAAGCATAATATAAATCAGGTTTACAGATTAAATAATAGTATTGAACCATGTTAATTTCTTCTGTGACTATGTACCAGAATATTCTTAGGAAATAAAAAAACAGGTATTTGAGTATAGAGAATATGCACATATTCTCAAGTGATCTGGAATAAAACTACGTATACATAAATAGATGCACATAATTCATATATAGAGAGGGGTGGAGAAGGAATGATACAAAGCAAATACAGTAAAATGTTAACAATTTGGTTGTCTGAAGAGAATATAGAAATTTTTTATAATATTTTTATAGTTCTACTCTGAGATTAAATTATTTCCAATGAAAATTTATCAGTAAACTATACTATAAGGCTCTATAATAAATTCAGATTCTGCAAGCAGAGAAGGAAACAGGGCAGGTGAAAAATAAGGTAATGTTTACAAAAATGTATTCTAAGTGTTCTTTAAATTTCCTTTCTTTTTTTTCTTTTTTGTTTTAAAGATTTTCTTTCTTTATTCATGAGAGACACAGAGAGAGAAGCAGGCTCCCCGTGGGGAGCCCAATTCAGGACTCGATCCCAGGACCCTGGAATCATGACCTGAGCCAAAGGCAGACGTTCAATCACTTAGCCACCCAGGTGGCCCTTAAATTTCTTTTATAATAAGAAATTATAATTTTTAGTGTGACAATAATTTAAAAAAAATAGTTCCTATGTGTTAAAGATACACACTGAAATATACATGGATAGTTACAAATAAAATGATATATCTGAGATTTACTTTAAAATAACCTAGTGAAGGGGTATGGGCATGAGGTTATAGGTGAAATAAGATAGGTCATCTATAATTGTTGGAGTTCGGTGATAAGTCTGAAGGTTCATTATTCTACTCTTTCTTCTTGTATATAATGTCTGTAGTAAAAAGTTTTAAACAATCAATCCTATATAAAAACACATAAAAAAGAAATCTCATTCCCACTCCTGACCATTTCCATATTTCTTATCAACTTATAGGTTACTATAGGTTAACTATAGGTTATAGGTTACTTTTAGGTAACCATTTTATTATTAGTTTATTATTTTTCTTTCTGGTTTCTTCACACAAATACAAGGAAATATAAATATATTTATATAATATATATTCATATTCCTTTTTCTCCATTCTTTTTTACAAAAAAGTAACATACAATACACATTCCTCTATAATTCGTTCCTCCCTTTTCCTCCACTGCCATCTTCATATGTCATGGAGATATCTCCACATTGGTATATAGAGCTTTATTTTTCTGTGTACGTGTGTTCCATTGTTTATTCAATTAATCCCTTATTATTGGACCATTCAGTTATTTCCAATTTTGTATTCTTCCAACAATGCTACAAAAAATCACCTTGGATATTTTGCCATTTTGTACCTTTGCATGAAACACCATTCTTAGTTCCTTATGTATTCTTTCAATCACATTCTATACGTATGGAAGCATATATTTATACATTCAATTTTATAGTTATATTCAAATGGCAATATACTGTTAAGGTAATGCTAGCTGCTGCAATAATTAAACCCTGAAGTCTTAGTTTAGCAAAATGAAAGGTTGGTTTGCATACACCCAACAGTCCTATGTTCACTGGGCAACCTTCCATGTGTGCCTCAAGAGTCCAAGTTCTGTCATAGCCCAGGGCTTCAAAGTCTTCACTTCAGCAGCAAAGGAAGAAAAATCGAAGATATAACTGCTTTTTAACCTTGCCCAGAAGTCAGCAGATCACTCTGCACATACTCCACTGGAAATAATAGTCATTTAGACGACTTTTAGGTCCTTTTAGATGCAAGTGAGGCTGGAAAATGTAGTCCATGGCTTGGCACTTACTCAAATTTACTTTATAAATGGGTAGCATAAATCTTTGGAGAGTAGCTGTCTCTTGAACACATTCTTCACACTATTTTATTCTGTGTATGTGTACTTCATTTATCTTAGAAATGTTTCCGGGATCCCTGGGTGGCGCAGCGGTTTGGCGCCTGCCTTTGGCCCAGGGCGCGATCCTGGAGACCCGGGATCGAGTCCCACGTCGGGCTCCCGGTGCATGGAGCCTGCTTCTCCCTCTGCCTGTGTCTCTGCCTCTCTCTCTCTCACTGTGTGCCTATCATGAATAAATAAAAAAAAAAAAAAAAAAAAAAAAAGAAATGTTTCCAATAGTCGATACAGGGCTGATCCATCTAAAAACCTTTTTAACAGCTGCATAGTACAGGTACTTCTGTCTTACATCTTTCATTTCAGCAGCATGACTACAACAAATACAGGTATTTCTGCTATAAAAGTTGACTGAAATACCTGAGGTTTCTGCAAAATAATCAGGCTGCTGAGATATATATTGGAGAATTATCCTGAAGAAAGAGAGCTTGCAGACTTGGAGACTAGTTAGCTCTCCCTCTCCAAATCCATTTGGCCTTGGTTACCTGTTGCAGCCTATCATAGTGGATTTCATCCCATCCTGCTGCCTACAGAGTGGGTATTAACCCTCCTTTCCACCTTTGTTCCTTCCTCCTCACACACCTCTTTTTGCTTGTAGCAGGGGCTTAATAGCCTGAAGACTCTCTCCTAAGCCACTCTGCCCTTGTACACAGCAGGTTGGAAGATTAAAAACAAAAAAAGTAAAAGCTGTCAACCAAAGACTGATAGGATTCAGTGTGAATCTGCCCTATCTTTGAGTAGGATAACTCAAGCATCTATATTCCACTCTTATGGATAATTTATACACAGTACTCCTAACTTGATTTTGCATCCTTTATTGACTATTAAGCTGCACTTTTATTTCACTATCCTCTAACAATGTTTCTTGAGATCACCTCCAAAATAAAGTACTCAGATCCGTATCTGAGGGTCTTTCCTGGGGAACCCAAACTAAGACATTCCTTTTCCCAGTTCCTAGCCTGCAGGCCTCCCAATAGTCAGGCTGGTTGGAAGCTTACCAGACAATGTTCAAGCTGCAGTCATTAATAATGGGCGAGACAGCACAAAAAAAGCACTTGAAGCCACTGTTACTCAGTGCAAAGTGCATTAACATGCGAGGGAAAATCACATAGAAATCAACATGACTTCTGTGTTATGATGATAGCTCTTTCCTACTTATAAATTATACACAAAATTATACCAGAGTTTCTTCAGTAGTCGTCTCTGGTGGACATTTATCTTATTTCCACTCTCAGTGTTTACAGACAATGATGCCAGGACTCCTCTTGTGCATAGAACCTTTCATGTGTGGGTATACCTGTCTTTGGTATATATTCCTAAAAGTAGAATTCCTGGATCAGAAACACATGTACAGCAATTTTGAGAACTATTAATGAGTTGCTTTCTTGAGTTTTCACCAACTTTGACTCCCATGTATGACAATGCTTTTTCCTCCTTACTACCTGACAACAAAACAATATTTTTACCTCTGCCTATCTAATGAGCGAAAAATGGTATCTCAGTATAGTTTTAATTCAAAATTCTAAGAAAAAATGAGCATCTGTTCAGGATTTTACGAAACTGTATTGCGTTTCTCATCATCTATTTATATTCTTCAAATTGTTAATATTTGTCTTATTGATTTGTAAGAGCTCTTTATGTATTAATGTTATCTTTTATCTGCAATATAGAATTACAAATATATTTCCCCAGTTTAGAGTTGGCCTTTTTACTCTGCTTATGGTGTTTTGCTTTGTTTTGTTTTGTTTTTGAGGCGGGGACACAGAAAGGGAAGGGCAGCAAATGAAAAGCAGGCTCCATGCCCAGCCCAGAGCCCAATGCCAGGCTCCATCTCACAACCCTAAAAGCATGATCTGAGCTGAAATCAAGAGTCAGATGCTTAACTGAGCCATCCAGGCACCTCTTATGGTCATGGAATTTTTTTTCTTTTTTCTTTAGTCAAATTAATTAATATTTTCCATTATGACTTCTGAAGTTTATGTCTTTCTTCTGTAATTAAAAAAAATCTCAGAGTTTTTTCTAATACTTTTATATTTTCATTTTTAAAGATTAAATCTTTGCTCCATAAGCCATGAGCTGTAAGGTAAGAACCCAACATTTTATATGTATACACTGGCTAACCAGTTGTCACATCATTTACTATGGAATAATCCACCTTTTTCACATTAACTCAAAACATCACCTTTATTATATGCTAAATTTCCATATGTATTTATTTCCATACTCTCCATTTATTCAATTGATCTGCTTGTCTATTCATGTGTTCTTACCACATTATTTAAATCAAGTTAGCTTTGTACTGCCTTTTTTTTTTTTTTTTTTTTTTTTGCTTTGTACTACTTTTAACATCTGAGTGGGATAGTCTCTCTTCATCATGCTACTTTTAAAGACTTTTCTGGATTATTACTTGTTTATTTTTTCATGTAAACAATAGAGTCAAGTTGGCTAATTCTAAAAATCACCCCAAAAAGATGTGTATAGTAGAAGTCTCTTACTACTTCTGTAGCCTACTCTCTGTTTTTCTGTCCATAATAAGATGCTGTTTCTGTCTTAACACTAAAAGTTACTGTCTTTCTAGTTTTGTTTTGAGAGAGAGAGCATGGGAATACAATAAAGAAGGACAGACGGAGACAGAGTCCCAAGCTGACCCTCCCACTGAGCACAGAGCCACATGCAGGGCTCGATCTGAAGACCCTGAGAGCATGACCTGAGCCAAAATCAAGAGTTGGATGCTGAATTGACCATGCTACCCAGGCACCTCTGAAAATTTAATCTTTTAAAAGCTTGAGCTCACTCTCATTACATAAAAAAATAATCAAGAATATATTAATTGCTATATCCAGTAGCCTTTGCCTCTTGGAAGTTCAGATACTGTTAACCATTCACCCTTATTTTTTTTTTTAAGATTTTATTATTTATTCATGAGACAGAGAGAGAGAGAGAGACAGAGACAGAGACACAGGCAGAGGGAGAAGCAGGCTCCATGCAGGGAGTCTGATGCGGGACCTGATTCTGGGACCCCGGGATCACACCCTGGACCGAAGACAGAAGCTCAACCGCTGAGCCACTCAGGTGTCCCTCATTTACCCTTTCTTGAAATTCTCTCCTTTCTTTGTTTCTGTCTGATTCATTTAGATACTTAGCATCCCTTTCTTACTACTTTTCCTTAGCTCTTTCAGAGAAATTCACTCAAAAACATTCTGTGTCCTTGGTATACTATTTTCCCTTAAATATATATAATGAAATAAATAAATATATTTATGTATATAGTCAATTTTTTTATATAGTCAATTCTTATCTATATCTCTCTGCAGTTAATTACCACTAAAATTCTACCTCTAGTTCTGAGCACCTAAAAAGTACATGCCATATGTTAGGTATGAAATGAATACTTAATAAAGCACCAGTGCTAATTTCCAAATTCTAGTTAAAAATTTCAGCTGAAATACTCCTTAGTTATCAACACATCAACATATAAAATACCTGTATATGTAGAAGAAATAACTGCCCAGAATCCTACATTGGTCAAACCATACAAGAACACTGAATTATTCTGGGCACCCCATTTCTCAGGAGAGGTAGTAACCAATTAGAATGAATCCAAAGAAGGGAGCTAGTACAAGATTTACATTATAAGAAGATATGTTGAAGTTAGGATGCTTAGTCATCAGAAGAGATGATTAGAAAAGACATAAATGTCCTAAAATACATGAAGAGCCTTGAAGGTAACACCTTCTTACAAAGTCTTTCAGTCTGTGATCCATCCCAAAATTTTGTCATATCAAACACCCTAACATATACTTTCCCTTCTCAAAATCTGATGACTTCCAATGTTGACAGAAAGTACAAAAAAATTTGTGCAAAGAAAAACCTTCTATAACCCTTTGCTAATTTCTTAATATTATTTTCACTACTCTCTCATTAATCCTTTTCTTCATTTAAATGCCTAGTGCTTTGGTATATATCCACTGAATCGGATACTACTAAATAATCCCTTTCTTTTGTGTATACCTATACCTCAAGGTCTAGCTCAAATAGTATCTCCTCCACAGGCTTTGATCATTACAGAAGGAAGACATCCCATCCCATTCTGAGGATATGTGATACTAACCATCAAAATCATTCCCTTAGAATTGTGTTCCTTGTTTGGCAGTCATGTATATGTCCTAACCGTAATTCTGCATTTTAAGATCCTATAGCATTGATGTTAAATGGAACTTTCTACGATGAAGGAAATAATCTATTATCCGTGCTGTCCAATAAAATGGCCACTAGCAACATGAAACTATTGAGTATATAAATCTGGCTACTGGCTATATTAAAAAAGAATGGTCCTGGGAGGCAATAAATTAGTTTTCTGATCTTAGAATATTTACTGAGAAATAACTATGTTTCAGGTCCCATTTAAACATTTTATACCTATTATTTCATTTTTACTTTTCTATTATTATTCTGTTTTCCAGATAAGTAAATTGAATTCCAGAAAGGTTAAGTAACTGCATAAAGTCCTAATTCTTTGGGATTAAAAAAGAATGAGGCTTATCCACAGACTACTGAAGTTAGAATATTAGAAAATATGGGAAGGACGTTAGTAAATCATAAAACAGTATTCTTAAGATATCATTTTACCTTCTTTTGGTCTCTCTTATGATATTTAGTATATCACTTTAAACATAGTAATTATATCTGAATCAGATGAAAATTTTACATGGTTTACATGTAATTTGTCCTTGTACATAATGTGTTTCTTAATATTTGAATGGACGTTAAATGTGCAAAACTGATATCATAATAGTAAAGTGTGGTAACAGACACAGAATGGAATATTACTGAAGAATAAAAGGAATGAAGTACAGATGCATGTTACAACACAGATGACCACATAAACATTATGCTTTGTAAAAGAAGCCAGTCACAAAAGACTACATATTATATGAAACATCCAGAATAGATAAATCCATAGAGACAAAAAGTAGATTAGGGCTAAGAGGGCTGCGAGAATTAGGGGGAAATAAGGAGTGGATTTTTTTCTAGGCTGTTGTAAATGTCCTAAGACTGTAGTGATAACTGCATAACTGCGATTATAATCAAAACCATGGAATTGCACACTTAAAATGGGAGAACTGCATGGTATGAAAATGATATCTAGATAATTGTTTAAAAAAGTGGAATCATAATTTTATGTTTAAAAAGGGGGATATTCTTAAGGGCTAAATACAAATTATAAAATATCTAGAATATAGCTTTACATTTTAGCATAATCTTTGACAGAAACATTTCTAACATATTTAAGAGTAAAGTGAAATAAAATTGTGGTTTTCAAAATTGTTTTTTCAGGAATGGACAAAAGAAATCTTTCTTAGAAACTCAATAAAACAAAAATAATCTGGAGCTGCCCTGGTTGAAGCCGAGTGGAGATTCAGACCTCTCCGACTCAGACTCCTGCACTTTCTTCAATATTGGCATCTAAGGAATCTCTACAGGGTTTGGGGAAGACAAATTTGAAAGTTGCAGCAAAAAACAACATAAATAAATAAATACAAGGAAGTAAAAACTCTGCAAATTGAAGTGTTTGCTACTCAACAGGTTACCACCTTGTAATAATGGCTCAGAATGGTCTTATGTTAGTAATACACAAACACAAGAATTCTCTTTAGTAAATTTGAATTCTACTTCTGAGATTAGATGTAAGACATGTTGTTTAAAAGTGTGAATTGTTCTAAAGTCAAGATTTACCTCTAATTTTTGTGGTTTTTTTTCTTACCTATTTGGTTTAGGAACTTTTTAATTTTGCTTACAACAACAACAACAAAAAAATGAAAACATCCCAAAATTAAAAAACAGGTGCCCTAGTTCTGTGATAGCAGGGAGGCTGCATTCCTAGAGTAATACTACCTAATCAATAAGGAAAAAGGGGTAGTTTTTAACCCACATGTATTTATGTAACTTATGTAACTCACTTCTACTTAAATGGCTTGTTAACACCTAAAATTTATATTATTTAATTATACATGACATGTTATACTATACTTTGTTTTAGTTACACCAAAATCATAACTGATCATTTATTTCCCTCAAAAATATTTTTAACTTAAAGTTGAAGATGAATAAAACCGTGGTTTTCAAAATTGTTTTTTCAAGGGTGGACAAAATTAATCCTATTGGCAACAAAATAGAGCAGAAAAATCTTCTCAATGTTCCCATTTCTACTGAACTCTAAATCACCACATTGGTATCTGTCTTTAAATAGAAATTAGTAGACTCTACATTTATAGTTTATGAACAAGGCATGATTCTTTCCTCCTTAGAAATGTCTTTTGGATCTTCTTTCTTTTTTTTTTTTTAAGATTTTATTTATTCATGAGAGACATAGAGAGAGAGAAGCAGAGACACAGGTAAAGGGCGAAGCAGCTCCCCGCACAGAGCCCGATGTGGGACTTGATCCCTGGGCCCTGGAATCACGCCCTGAGCTGAAGGCAGATGCTCAACTGCTGAGCCATCCAGGCGTCCCATGGATCTCCTTCCTTTCTTTTTCCAAAGCTACTAACTTCTCTTGAATCAAGTTTGCTTCTCCTATCTTTTCTATTTACTGTTATTAGAATAGTTCTCAAGTCCTATCTCTATAATGTTACTTTCCTACCCCAAAATTTACAAATGATCTCTATAAATCAAATTCTTCTCAGTCTCTGTGACAGTTAATTTTATATGTCAACTTGACTGGGTCATGTGGTGCCCAGATCATTTGGTCAAGCATTCTGGGTATTTCTATGAGGTAGTTTTGGATGAGATTAACATTAATATCAGTAGAATGAATAAAGCAAATTGTACTCTAAAATGGGAGTGACCTTAGTGTAATTAGTTGAAGGTCTGAATGGAACAGAAGTCTGACTCTCCTCTAGTAAGAGCAAATTCTGCCTGATGGCCTTCAAACTGTGTAATATCTGGTCTTCCTGATTGAAAGCCTTTGAATTGGAACAACAGCTCTGCAGATTTTAGACCTGCCAGCCTCCATAATCACAAGGTCAATGTAAATCTGTCAATCAATCAATCAATCATTCATCTGTCTCCATCCTATTGGTTTTCTCTGGAGAGCTCTAATATACTATTATAATTCTGTAGTCTCATTTCTCCAGTTCATTCCTTATTAGACCTCAATAGATTCTCCACTCTACTGAATCAAATCTATTTGTCATCTTCTCATAATTTGCACAATTCTATCCAAATGCTTTTATTAAATAACTGACATATATCTACACCACCTATATTTGCTTTGCACATATTCCTCTCCAGCTAGGCTGTAAAGTACTTGAGAACTGGAGCCTCTATTCTCTTTACTTTTTTTCTACAAGGACTAATCATGTGAAATATAGTGTGTGTATGTGTATATTTGTGTATATGTGTGTATGTGTGTATATACACTTTAAAACATAAATATATAGATTATAAAATTTACCTTTAAAATCTGTCACAAAAAAAACACACATAAAAAATCTGTCACAAAATTTAATTTTAATTTGTTTTTGTTTAGAAGAATCACACTTTGGGTTAAAATTGTCATTTACCAGTATTCTTCCATAGTCATTTTACTCTGCTGTAACAGAGAACAAGTTACAGACAAACTTTAGCTAATTTAAGAGTACAATTGACAGAATGTTTTAATGTTGGGATGAAGTGCATACTTTATATTTTTCAAACTCAGTTATATTGCTTTGCTAAAAGTAAATAGTACCTTCAGGATACCATCTGGTAAAAATCTCTCTGTGGATTAACCCAAAAAAGGAAGTGAATGAATTTTTATATATTGCATAGTTGTGGTTACAAAACTGCAGTAAAAATATGTTTTCAATGCACTGGTGTAAGTGAGACTTTAGCTACCTCATCTGATTTGATCCAAAAGGCTTGGAATATTTAAGGCCATATCTCATCAACAGGGAAAAGGAGGGGTGTTTTCTTTTCTAGCATTCCTACGACTTGGGAGAAAAAAAAAATCCAGGAAATTGAAGTCCAGAGCTAGAAAACATAAATTGGTCTTTTAGAAATCATTCATTAAAAAATAACATGCAGTTCCTTAATAATAGGATATGTCTGAGAAGTCTGAGACTGTCTACAACAATTAGATGACCCAACAATGTTACTGTGTGCATCCTTTCCAATGCAAAATGGTCAATTTAGTTTTTACCTTTTTTTTTTTTTTTTTAAATAATGTGTTGTCCAAGCCTTGATCTAGTCCAATGACTAGAGCAATGGAACTTCCCCTCTCTCCTCTAGGGAATCCATTCCAGAGACTAATAGATTTCACTGTCAGGAAACATTTCCCAGATTCAGTCTTAAATTTCCGTTACTTAATTTCATCCCATTACTTGAATAGAAACCCCTTATTCTACTCTTAAAAATGACTTGGCTTCCATGATGTTTACATCTTTCAAATATTTGTGAAATGTTATCATAACTGGACTTAGAGATGGACAAATATATATTTTGTTATTTTAATCTTCTCCTTCAAGCTAAAGACTAAAGCCTATTATGTATGTATTTTCTAGTTTGAGCACTACTCAATTTACTTAGTGAGGTATTTACACCTTAAAGTGGTATTTGTGTTATGATCTCAGCAATACCATTTACAGAACTTTTATCTTCCAGCCATTCGACATGAAGCTTTTGCATATACAGACTAAAATCTCATTGACTGATTTTACTCTCATATTGCATTACAAGATCATATATAATTTGCTACCCACTATCATCTCAAAGTCTCTTGGTATTACTGCTTTCCAAGTACTATATATCCTGCCAATTGAATGGCTGTGTTTCTGATTATTTTTCCCCGATGTATTAGCTACATTTTTCCAGGTTGAATCACATTTCATTTCCTGCCCATATTTCTAACCACTTTAGGTCCCTTTTATCTGCCCTCACTGGTTTTGTCAACACTCTTCAATTTAGTATCATCTGTAAATTTAATTAACATGATGTGTATCCTCTCTTATAAATCATTAATGAAGTTTTTCTATAATGATTTATTTTTTAAAATTCTAATGCTGCTTCATGTTTGTAGTCTTGCTATAGTCTTAAAAATGTACCACTTTTTGCCACTTGATATTTATTTCAGTATTTTAGGAGTAGCTAATGGTGGACTAACAACAGAATCATACTCAAGATCACTGTTTTTTTTTAATATTAACACTAAATTGCTATTATGATCATTTCTCTGAAGATTAACAATGTTTTTGCAGTCACTTTTCCACCTTTCTGCAGTTCTACATATCCTAAATGTGGTCTAAGACCTCATTATGATGTTCTCACATATATAATGTAAAATTATCAAAGATCTCTTATTCCAAATTCTGTTGTGCAATGAATTTAAACTTTTGATACCAATTTACCTTAACAGTATTCTCTTATATTAAGTGATAGAAATTAATTTAAAATGCTTCTATTTTGGGACGCCTGGGTAGCTCAGTGGTTGAGTGCCTGCCTTCTGCTCAGGTGTGATCCTGGAATCCTGGGATCAAGTCCTACGTCGGGCTCCCTTCATGGAGCCTGCTTCTCCCTCTGCCTGTGTCTCTGCCTCTCTCTCTCTCTCTCTCTCTGTGTCTCTCATGAATGAATAAATAAAATCTTAAAAAAAATGCTTCTATTTTAAATATTTTGGAATTGGTAAGTTAAATCAGTTCATGGTTCATATGAACTTAGCACTATTTTGTTCCTCCTTTACAGTTATAACTGTGATTTCTTTTTAATTTATTGGTTATTTAAAATTGTTTTATGTATTAAAACCTATTTTTAATTATATTTTTATGAATAAGTATATCAGACTTCTAAAGGTATGTTTTCAATACGTAATATTAGAAATAATACTGCACATACCCACTACCCAGATTTTAAAAAGCTACTATTGGTAACATTAACAATTACTTATCTACAGCTTTTTCTTTTCTCTCCCTTAGGATAACTGCTTCTGTGCATTTTATGAAAAGAGTTTATCTTTTTTGTTTATACAATCATATACATATCCTTATAGCTAAGAGATATTCTTCAAAAACTGAACACATCAGGCATTTTAATTATCAATTTTCATCTTATATTAATTCATTCCTTTTTTTTCCCCCTCTAAATATTTTGCTTTTCCACATGGATATCTTTTGATATGTCTTCAATAATCCTGGAAGAAAGCATACATTTTTTTCCTTCAATTTTCACTTTACCTAAATCTCTAGTGTTAGCTTTATACACAATTTTCTATTCTTTTTTTAATCAATACCCCTTACCTTATTTTTGAACAGTTTGTGGGTATGTGTCTTTGTGGGTGTGATATGCCTCTTTTTCATTTAGGGGTATATAAACATTCTAATATTACTTATTATGGCCTAAGTAGGGCATATATGTCTGATTTCACATACTTGAGCCAATAAGATGATCCCCTAACCTGCCCTTCAGCCAAGTCTTATATTTCAAAATATTTGTTAAGGGAATAGAACACTCATGTGGGTACCTAAACATAAGAAATGTATTTATTCCCTAATAAATTTAAACTTCTGTTCTTTTTTAGTTATCAAAATTTTACTTTCATAGTTGGTTCCATCTTAATTTCCACTTCTCATCTCTATATCCATGCAACAACTTTAATATATTTCTATCTTTTAAACCAAAATTTAACTCAATAATCCTTAATTGTGTTAGTATGATACAATAAAAAGCTGATAATCTAGGGTTTCTTCATATTTGCCAATTATCTTATTATTACTTTAAAAAGTGACATGTAGTTCATTATTTAGGGAATGGTTTGTACTGTAAACATTTGGTTTACAATAGAAAAAAAATGGAAACTAATAATTATGCCTCCAGGTAAGTGAAATATAAATGTAATTCTCCAATGGAATACTAGGAACCTAATTAAGATTGGTTCTTAATCCTAAAAAAGGTTATCAAATTTACTCCTTGTCAGTGAGTGTCTCTTTGTTCAGTAATATCTGGGTTATAGAATCAACCACCTTGGGGGCCTGCACACTTGAGTAACAAATACAAGTTTACAAAAACCAAGCCATCAGATTTTGGTCTCACAAGGGATAATTCCATGGTACCATTTACTTTCCAGAGCTTCCCATGGGATCAAGCTAAGGCTAGACTAGACTTCTTTTGAAACCACATCTTTGCCTATCTTCTTCCTCTGCCCTTTACTGCTTTCCTCACTTTCTTTTTAAGAATACTCTCTAAATAAATCACTGCACACAAATCTTTCTTAAGCTCTGCTTTCTTGAGGTGCTTCTCGTTTTACCTAAGAGAGCTGGTGACAGAAATGGTCTCAGAAAGTACATCTAAGGGTGAGATTCTAGAGTTGATTCACTCACCACTGGCTGGCTGTTAATAAGGACAAAATTAGTAGTCAGTGATTTCTAAGATTCTGTAGTAGTATAACTGCTGAGACTTTCACCTGGGTGAACTGAGATGGAATACGTACAGAAAATAATTGACTGGCTTACTATCTCCAGATATTGTACGAGAGCAGGTGATATTTCAGGGTTGGAATCCAGACACAGAAGATAAGAGTTAAGGATGTCAGGAAACTATGTGGCTATGTTATCAGACAGGACATCTTAAGTGAGTATATTGATGGCATCTAGAACAACAAAATAATACAAAATTAGGGGGGAAAGCACTCAGCCTGGTATAAGCTCTTACTTAACATAGAACAATAACTGAGAGATTGGTACATGACCACCAAAAAGCAAGGTAGTCAGATGATTGAAAAGTTGTTGTGTTACAGGATTATTTTTAGCAGAAGATAGAGGAGTGATGGGTTATAAACAGCAAAAAGGAACCTGAAATAATAATGAGTAACCAGTATTAGATTATAATGAGGGAGCAAAGTAGTTTCCACTCAAGAGGGATCTAGAGGTAATAAAATTCTTAGGGTAGCTCCAAATGTGAAACGAGTGCAAGAATAACTGAAAAGGCTGAAGACCTAAGATAATTTTTTCTTATAGGACAAATTCTACAGGGCACAATGGAAAGGTGTGGAAGAGAAAAAGCACTGAAAGATCATGAGGTCAAACACAGAGCATTACTTGGATGAAAGTTTAAAATAAAAGAAAGGGGGATCCCTGGGTGGCGCAGCGGTTTGGCGCCTGCCTTTGGCCCAGGGCACGATCCTGGAGACCCGGGATCGAATCCCACATCGGGCTCCCGGTGCATGGAGCCTGCTTCTCCCTCTGCCTGTGTCTCTGCCTCTCTCTCTCTGTGACTATCATAGATAAATTAAAAAATAAATAAATAAATAAATAAAATAAAATAAAAGAAAGGACTACGACAGCGGCCAGTATGTATTTGGGTTCATGATCAAGGATGACAGAAATATGGAATGTGGTGGAATTAAGGAATGTGAGAGAAACTAAAAATAGTTCAGATATAATATCTTATTATAACCCTTTGTGGTAGATAAAAGCATGACTGAGAAACTATATAATTTTCTCAAGGATGTGCAGATATTAAAGGTAGGAGTAATGAAAAAAAAAATAAAGGTAGAAGTAATGATTTTTACTCGGTTCCACCTAGATCTAAACTCTATACTTTCATCATTAAGTGCAAGAGATGCTTATGATTCCAGATGTTTATAGGCTGAGACCTCAGTTAGGTGAGGAAGGCCTGACTAGCAGATGAGAATCTCTGCATGGATTATGTTGGAGACCCCCACCCGACACACACACACCCAAAGGAATCCAAGCCCTAATATACTAGAAAAGAGTAGTTCTTTTCTTAGACTTTTTTGTCTTGGTAGAAATCACAACAGTACCTAAAGGGCAGAAGAGTTTTTTTTAACGGAGCTGGTTGTGACATAGATTGGCGGCTTGGAACATTAATCCCAGAGAGAAGCCACAAGTCACTGGTTCTCAAGAAAGACCCTCAGTCACCCTGTGGCATCAAACTAATTCTAAAGATACAGAAATATGTGCTTTGATTTTTTAGTTAATTGAAAAAAATGAAAAATTAAAATTTCACTTTGTGTGTTATTAACACTATTTTTGTATTCTCTGTTTTGGTGTTTAATTTGTACATCCATTAGAAGTTGCCAAGGGCTTAGATAAAAATCAGATTAATCACTTTTCCTGCATCTAGCATCTTTGTTTTGGGAAAAAAAATGTGAGATTATTGGTAGAAATATTTGGTCTGTGATCACTGTCATGTCGTCTGAATAATTCCTCTCATATATAAAATCATTACATTGTTGAACATAGATTGTGTACACCCACACACATAAAACTTCAAAATGCAACTAGTCATAGTACCATTTAGAACAGATCATTTCTATCTTCTTTAAGAACAAAATAAGAGTTGAGACAAGTACTCTGGCTTCTCTTTATCTGGTCAATGGCAAAAGGGCAAACCCTGGGACACTGTTTCATCATATTAATTTTTAAAGTCCAATTAAAGGTAACATCTACAATCTTCCTTCTGTTGTGTTTGCCAAATATTTTTAAACATTAAACAAGGTGCTGATTGCAAGAGAAGAGGAAAGCTCTTGCTGCTAGGGCTCTGCCAGTGATAAAATCTTTGTCCCTGGAGACTTTGGTAAACATTCAGTCACATGAAACAATGTATATTACACAAAAGCTCACTCTATTCTAAGGGCTTTTTAATCCAAATATAGCCTGATATTATTATTAGCTCTGATTTCATTGCTTCCTATAAGAGCATAGGTATCAGATTCTAAAATAAAAATATTAAATAAAAAACTTAGAACGGTCTAAACCTGAAGAAAACTGCCTTAACGAAAATTGGTACATATTCCTTTTTTAAAGATATTATTTATTTATTCATGAGAGACACAGAGAAAGAGGCAGAGACATCAGCGTGGGGAGCCTGATGGGGCACTCAATCCCAAGACCCCAGGATCATGACCTGAGCCAAAGGCAGATGCTCAACCACTGAGCCACCCAGGTGTCCCTTGTTACATATTCTTAACTATTCAGAAATTTGTATATCTTCATAATTTAATTCTAGGAATAAGAGCTCTGTATATTTGGGCAGACTCTCGGGTTCAGGTAGGGAAGATATGGATTCTATCATACCCACATGTACTTCCTACTACTCTCCTTATCTATATCACTTGGGGCTCTTCTGGTTAGAAGTGGCCAAAACTATCTCGAATTGCTTAGCAAAATGAGAAATTTACTAAAATCATACTGGGGTATCTATGAGTACAAGAAAAAATTGTATAAAAATGAAGGACAAAGACACAGAACTTTTTACAGATTTTTTTCTCATATCCCATCTATCTTTATGGGCCAGCTTAATCCTCTATATCACTGTGGTCTGGCTTTTCCCACATAAAGAAAGAGGTGGCTACCTAGACCTAGGAATTTATACATTTCACAGCTTTAATTTTAGTCTTTCAGTCCCAAATCCAAAATTCTTTTTTTTTTTTTTTCCAAATCCAAAATTCTTAGGAAGATTTTCACTGGCCCAACTAATGAGCCATGTGTCTATTTCTGGGCCTATTCACTCTGCCTACATAGGTAGGGACCTATGTCTAGCTTGGACAAATAGCTAAGTATCTCTGAAGTGCACACTTGGGACCAAGAGATGTGCTGAACATTAGAATGGAAAGAGAAAGTTCCAGAAAAGATATGCTAGACACACTATGCCATAAATGTTCCCTACTCTGAAAAATTCTCTTCCTAAGTTTAAATATTAAGTTTTACTAATGTCACTATGCATTTTTTTCTCTTGAACCAAAAACAGTAATCATATGGAAGACAACTGATTTAATTTTGTTTGGCAGTTCTACCAGCTTATACTTTTGTAGGCAATGCTATAATTTCTAGGTTTAAGTATTTATATCCTACCTTGTTCCAGAAATAATTTAAGACAGCTTGAAAAAGAAATACATTACATGATACCAGAACATAAATTAAATGTGAAACAAAAGGGAAAAACAGGGCAGAGACAGAATGAAATAATAAATAATGTATTCTATAATGCAGGGATACACATTCACTAGGTAGGCCACAAAGTTTTCCAGTAACTTTTCTAATCACTGGCTAAGTTTTCTAATAACTTTGTCATTACATAACTCATAATGCACTTTAGGTAGTAAACCAATTGCTTAAGAAGCATAGAATGCACACCTAGAAATGTAAACACGTGCTTCATAAATGACCAAGCTTTCAAAAAAGCTTCTGCTAAAAAATCGTTACTTAGCCTGAATTATATTCTCTATGCCACAGTTCATTTATTAGGGACAAAGGATGAAGAGTAACAACGTTAGGGAGGAGGCAAAGTGGGCGAGTTCCTACTTTTGAAGTGTTCTAGGATATAAATTTGAGCAGAAGTCTGAGCAAATGGTACCTACTTAAGAACATCTGAGAGAACATTCAGGTGGAGGAAACAGTAAGCATTAAGCCCAGAAAATGGAGCATACTTAGCATGTTCAAGGAAAAGCAAGGAGGCCAGTGTGTCAGAGCAGAATCAGTGAGGGGTAAAGTAGAGGGCAATGAGAGGCAGGACAAGACTACAAAGGGCACTGTATGTCATGGTGAAGACAGGATGCTGTTCCAAGTGAAAAGGCAAATTATTAGAGGGTTCTGAGCAGAGAAGTTATATGATCTGACTGGTTTTAAAAAGAGGACTCTGTGCAGAGAACAGACTTTGAGGAGGTAAAAATGGAAACAGACAGATAGTTAAGAGGCTATTAGAGATGTCTAGATACGAGAACAAAGTATCTTGGACTAAGGGGGAACACTAGAGGCAAAAAATAAATAAATAACAGTGGTCATATTTGGGATATATTTTGGAAGTAAACCTGACAAGTTTTGCTGATGGACTGAATGTAGAGTGAGAGAAGACTGGCAGTTCAAGAACAGTCTCCTAAAGTTGATGGCGATAAGCTTGGTTACTAGACACTTCTGCTAAAGTTATTTATCTTGACACAGCAAGAGATAAAAGATGCTTAACTGTAAAACAGGGAAATAAATATTGTATAACTTGAAAACCCCTCACTTTCCTTTATGGCCTCAACTGTTCATGTACAACAATATAACTATTAATCACTGCAGACAACGGTACAATTTAAAAATGGCCTTCTGTTAGTTTTACAGAATGCCTGGTCATGCCCTAATGTTGCCTCTTCTTGAAAAGACCTTTAGTGCAAAGAGAGGGGTGAGCCCACAATACCAAATCTTCTAAGTTGATGAAACTAGAGACCTTCTGAGCAGGTCACCTACTTTGAATTTGACATGCATTGGTATTCTTTAATAACAGACAGTAAAAGAGGAGCAAAGCTGTGAAGGGAAGTAGTATGGAAAGGGTTAATGAAATCCTCATTTTCCAAAATGGTTCATGGTTGGATGCATTTTGTAATTCGGAAATGAAGGGGAGCTAGGAAGAAAGGGGGGTAAGGAAAGCATGTAAATTGGGTTTATCTAGAACCATCAATAGTATTATCTAAAATCTGTCATTTGATTAAGATGTTTTTCTAAGAATTTCATATTGCAGACAAACAAAAGCTCTGAGAATTTGTTATCAGAAGACCTGCCCTACAAGAAATGTTGAGAGAGGTTTTCAAGCTAAAGGAGAATACCAGATCTATACAAAGAATGAAGAGCACTGGAAATGAAAACTGTGTGGGTAAATATAAAACATATTTTTCTTTCATATCTTAATTTCTTTAAACACTGTACAGTTGGCTTATAAGGGAATGAAAATTTAAATTATGATACCCAAAACAAGAAGAATGGTGAGGAAAGTAGAATTATGTGATATAGTATAATATTCTATGATGGCAGACTGTGATAACCTAAAATTGAATATTATAAACCTGAGTAAACACTGAAAGTAATAATACAGAATATGTGACTAATAAACCAGTAGTATATATTAAAAAACTATTAATTCATTCAAAAGTAAGCAGGAAAGGAGGCAAAAAGAACAAAGAAAGGATGAACAGAAAACAAGGGGTGCATGAGTGGCTCAGTTGGGTAAATGTCTAACTTTGGCCTGGGGCATGCTCTCATGGTCCTGGGATCAAGCAACATGGCAGGCTCCCTGCTCAGTGGGGAGTCTGGTTCTCCCTCTCCTCTGCTTCATCCACCCCTGCTTGTGTTCTCTCTCTCAAATAAATGAATAAAATCTTTAAAAAAAAAATAACAAGATGGTAGGCTTAACCCAAAGCACATTAAAAGTTAAATGTAAGTGGCCAAAACATTTCCATTAAAAGTAAGAAACTGTCAGACAATAAAAAATGAGAATCAATATTTATAAGGGCACACATTAAATATAAAATACAGAAAGGTTAAAAGTAAAAGAACAAAAAAAATGCAAACATTAAGCATAAGAAAGCTAAAGTTGCTATATTTAGATCAGACAAAATCAAGTTCAGAACAAGGATATTATCAGACATAAGACATCGCATAATGATAAAAAAAAAAGGTCAGTTTAGCGAGATGACATAATAGTAAATGTGTATCCATCTCATAACAAAAACTTCAAATGCTGACAGAAATAAAAGAAGATATACATAAATCCTACAACCATAATTAGAAAATTTAATATCCCCTTCCTAGTAGTTGATAAAAAATTAAAAAGTATAGATTAGAAGAACTAGAGCACACAATCCTAAAATTTGTATAGAACTTAAGACCCCAAAGAGCCAAAGCAATCTTGAAAAGACAAAACTACAGGAGTCACAATTTCCGACTTCAAGTTATATTACAAAGGTAAAGTAATCAGTACAGTATGGTACTGATACAAAAACAGACATATATATCAATGGAACAGAATAGAAAACCCAGAAATGTCAATTCACAATTATACAGTCAATTAATCTTCAACAAAGCAGGCAAGAGTATGCAACAGGAAAAAGACAGTCTCTTCAACAAATGGTGTTGGGAAAACAGGACAGCATCATGCAAAAGAATGAAACTGGACAATTTTCATTCACCATATGAAAAAATAAACTTTCAATGAGTTAAAGACCTAAATGTGAGACCTGGACTCTTGATTTCAGCTCAGGTCATGACCTCAGGGTTGTGAGATGGAGCTCTGTATCAGGCTCTGTGCTGGGTGTGGAGCCTGCTTAAGAGGGATCTCTCCCTCCCCCAACACCCTCTCTTCCTGCTCACTTACCTCTCTCTTAAAAACAACCCCCCCGCCCCCCCAAAAAAAAAACTAAACTAAACACAACTTAAATGTCAGAAATGAAGGAGCTGGCTAAAGACTTCTATATAACAAAATGCTGTATTTTTAAAAAATGCGGCAGCTTTACAGGTACTAATATGGCATGATCTGAGATGTCTTGTGAAGTTATAAAAGCAAAGTGCATAACAATATATAAAGGATACTATCATAAGTGTACACATGTGCTTATTAAAGAATCTATGCATATGTTATGTGTTTTTATACATTCCCGTATACATAAAACATCTCTGTAAAAACAGACCAGAAGCTGGTGATAGTGGTTGCTTCTGGAGAAGAGACCTATGTGGTTTAGATATAAAAGTAGTATTACATTTCAGTAAATACTCTTTTTCGCTTTAGAATACAAACATTCCTTATTTAAAAAAAATATTTTAAGCATAAAAAATAAAGGTAACAAACATCATAAAATAATAAGTATGGATAATAAAACAAAAAGGCCTGAAGTCGAAGTCCTTGCTAGGTTATATAGACAGCTTGGCTTTCTATACATGCAGTCTCCTTTGAGGCTGCAGGCCCTTGTTTATCTAGATAGGACAGCCAAGAAACAAAGAGCTTCTGTGGCCTTTTTCTCTGTACCCTTACAGTTACGTCTAAAGCAAACATGGCAGGAGTCCTTTGCTATATACCTAAAGGGATTAAAAAGGTACAGATGGACAAGCTCACAGGAATCCCCATTTATTGCTAAAGTAGCCCAAACTCAGGTATCTTTTTTTTTGAGAGTGCAGATTCCATCTAAGCTACCGTGTATTCTTTGCTCTTTATCTATGATGGATAAAAAAAAGAAATGGTGCAGTAATTGCTTCATGACCACATACATACACAGGGTAGTCACAAAAGCTAGCAGTCAGAAATTGCTATTGTGGTGTTTTCCCGGTGTCAAGAACCCAGGGAAAGGCATTTTCAGGAAGCAAAATAAAAATATTTACCTTTCCTTGTATAAAATATTTAATTCTTCAGATTTTAAAATTAAAGTTACCCTCTATGTTCAGAACTACAGAACAGTATGACTCTATTTATAGCTCTAGAATTTTATCTTCTAGAATAATTTTTCCTCTCTGATTTTATTACTTCCTTCTGGAAAACAGTATATTTTTTGGATGTGATTTAAATGTCTTTTCTATTTTAATAAATAGAATTTTAAATTCTATCACTATTAGGTGAAATTTTATAAAAAGCGTATTTTATAAAGGGCTGTAAAAACTGACTTCCTATTTAAACAGATATTTGTATAAAGCATCTGCCTTGTCTTACTAAAATCACTTACAAAATAATCCTTGTTTGATTCATTAGTTCTAACAGTACCATTAATATAGAAAAAGTGATGTGACAGAAGTTAGTATTTAGAATTTATCTTATGAATTCTTAAGTATTTCATGAAGTACTCCATTTAAATGTCCATTGATTTCCTTTACCCATGGGTAAACTATTATAAGAGTATAATAGTTTTTTGCTATTGCTTTGCTATTGCTCAGGCAAAGCAGTAATTAGTTCCTTTAGGCATGTAAATAAGCATTACAGTAGTAGAGAATAAAAGCAGATATGCATCCATGTATCATTTCTTGAAACATGGAGATGGGTTGATATTTAGCTCAAAGTACACAAAACCTCACTTGAATTAGTTTGAAATTTGGGAGAAGATAAATCTGCAGCTAGGGAAAACTAACCCGTACTTTTAAATCAATCAAGAAAATTCTTCAGTTTACTTCCAGACAATAGTAACTATCTAGCCAAAAAAGTGATAACTTTTCTTTTCTATCTTTAGTGTCAAAGCTAAAGAGAAAATTTAGTTTAGTGGATTTGTAAAACACTATATATAATTTAGGTTGTCTTTTGCTTGTTTATCATTTATTTATTTTGCCTAAGTGTATAAGAAATGGGGAAATGAGTGAAAGAGGCAAGACCTAAAAATGCCTAATGTCAATGGTAACAAAATTCCACCTCATTGAGTTATAGTTAAAATAATTAAGTCAAATATTCCTCATATGATATGAAAATGTCAGTGGGGAAACATACATGACTAAGCTCAAACATACTCCTTCATCTGAAAATTGTGTATCTTCCTCTCTCTAGAGCTTTCTCACATAGAAAAATAGTATGAGTCCCAAAGGTGGAATGTTTAGTAAGAACCCAGGAGAAAAGAATTACCAATACTCTGAGTAGAAAGACATTCTTTAGACACTACTTTCTTCAACTACTAAAAACAACAAAAAACAACTACAAAAAAAAAACAACAACCCTCTACTGCTTTAATAAAGGACATTGATCCATTCAAATTATAAAACACGTACGATACTTTATGTTGCTCACAAATATGTAAACATGTAGTGGGAATATAAAAACATGTAAGAATGAAAACATTGGATTTGGAAAACACTAAAGAAGGAGGGAGGGAAGAGAATGAGATAGGAGAGGAACAGTAGGAACTGTAATTGTATTTATGCTTAATTGGAGGAGAAAGATCAGCAGCAGGAAATCAGGCATAGTGCTAATACTTCACAAAGCTCGGATTAAGTCCATAGGTGTTCATTATATTTTTCTCTATTCTCATCTATATATTTAAAATATTTCACAATAAAATAAATAAAATACCATTTACAATAGCAACAAAAACACATATGCTACAAATAGAGCAAAAATATATAAAAGATTTATGAAAAAATTTCTAAGACTTTATTAAAAGACAGTAAGAAAGATAAATAAATGGAGAAATAATACATATTTATGGAAAGATGCTATATTTTAAAGAAAGCAGTTCTCCCCCAAATTAATCTATAAATTTAAAATTTTTAATAGACTTTTCCTTGAATTTGACAAGTGATCATAAAATACATATGGAAAAGCAAAGATGGCCATTATACTCATGAAGAAGGACAAGTTGAGGGATCTGTTCTACTGAAAATGTTCTTCTAATACCAATACTTATTTAAGCCAAGATAAAGACAGTGGCAGTAGCACAGGGAACAACGAAAAAAGAAAGAAAACAGTAACAGACCTATCTATTATGAAAACTTCATTTACAACACAGCTGGCAGTAATGATCAATGAGGAGAGGTTAATCAGTCCCATGGTGGGGCAGTTGGGTTTCAATATGGAAAAAGATGAAATTGCTTCCTTATTTCTCACTATATAGTGAATCACTTCCAGGTGGATTATAGTCCTAAATGTGAGAGACAAACTATTAAAGCTTTAAAAGAAATATGAAACAAAAGTTTTATAACAGTATAGCAGGGAAGGATTTCAACAAAAAACAAAAAGCATATTGAAAAAAAAAAGATTGACGATTGAATCACATTAAAATTACAAACATTTGTAAAACAAAGCACAGTAAAAAAAAAACTTTCAAAGATAAGCCACAACCTAAGAAAAGATGTT
Organism: Canis aureus; assembly: GCF_053574225.1. NCBI lineage: Eukaryota > Metazoa > Chordata > Mammalia > Carnivora > Canidae > Canis > Canis aureus. Next base: position 418,337 of record NW_027554410.1, on the reverse strand, counting down.
TGCAATATATACATACATCCAATAAAGGATTCATATCCTGTATATTTAAATAACTCCCCAAATCAATACAAAATGATAAACATATAGAAAAGGTGGCAAAAGAGAAGAGCTCTTCAGAGAACAAAAAGCACAAATGGCTCATAAACATATGATGGTCTTATTATTATGAGGTAACTCCAAAATAAAACCAAAAATACATTTCAGACCAATAAGACCCATAAAATATTGACAATATTTAAAAAATCCTAACAAATCTAAATTTTGTCAGAATGGGAAACAAGAGGAATTCATGAGTACTGTTAAAGCAAAAACCAGTAGAGGCACTTTGGAAAATAAGTTTGGTGTTTCTAATATAGCTAACATACACATATCCTCTGACCCAGTAATTCCACTCCGAGGTGAACACAGCCTAGAAAATACAGCTTAGATGTGTGTGTGTGTGTGTGTGTGTGTGTGTACATCAGATACACACACACAAATTTTCTTAGTAGCATTGTTTCTAAAGGCATAAACCATAAAAGAACCTCATTTTCCACCAATAGTGAAATGGATAAATGTTACAGAGCAATGGAAATGAAAAGGAAACTGGAGTTTACATTCATCATGACTGAAATTTACAAACATAATTGTATACTAAAGAAGGAAGCACAGAATACACACAGGATGGTTCCATGCATATCAGTTTCACAATCAAGCAAAACTGAAGACTCTCTCATTTCGGAATCCACACATAGTTGGAAAACACAAAGAAAAGCAATAGCTGCTTTACAACAAAATTCAGGGTGGCAGTTAAGTCTGAGGAAAGCAAAGGTGATGACACGTATGTGCTTTTAAAATACTGGTGTGTCCAGAAATCAGCTGCAATTCTATACACTAACAATGAGACAGAAGAAAGAGATATTAAGGAATCAATCCCATTTACAATTGCACCAAAATCATAAGATACCTAGAAATAAGCCTAAACAAAGATCTATACTCTAAAAACTTCAGGACACTAATGAAAGAAATTTAGGAAGACACAAAGAAAAATATTCCATGCTCATGGATTGGAAGAACAAATATTGTTAAAATGTTTATGCTACCCAGAGCCTTCTACACATTCAATGCAATCCCTACAAAATACCATCAACATTTTTCATAGAGCTGGAACAAACAATCCTAAAATTTGTATGGAACCAGAGAAGACCCCAAATAGCCAGAGGAATATTGAAAAAGAAAACCAAAGCTGGTGGCATCACAATTCTGAAGCTATATTACAAAGCTGTAATCATCAAGACAGGAAGATACTGCTACAAAAACAGACACATAGATCAATGGAACAGAACAGCGAATCCAGAAATGGACCTTCAACTCTGTGGTCAACTAATCTTTGACAAAGCAGGAAAAAATATACAATGGAAAAAAGACACTCTCTTCAACAAATGGTGTTGGGAAAATTGGACAGCCACGTGTAGAAGAATGAAAATGGATGATTTTCTTACACTATACACAAAGATAAACTCAAAATGGATGAAAGATCTAAATGTGAGACAGGAATCCATCAAAATCCTAGAGGAGAACACAGGCAGCAACCTCTTCTACCTCAGCTGCAGCAACTTCTTGCTAGACATGTCTCCAAAGGCAGGAGAAACAAAAGCAAAAGTGAACTACTGGGACTTCATCATAGTTAACAAAACTAAAAGGCAACCTTAGGAATGGGAGAAGATAATTAGCAAATCAGATGAAGAGATCCAAGATCTATAAAGAACTTATCAAACTCAACACCCAAAAAATAAATAATCCAGTCAAGAAATGGGCAGAAGACATTAACAGACATTTCTCCAAATAAGACATACAAATGTCCAATAGACACATGAAAAAAAAAATGCTCAACATCACCTAGCATCAGGGAAATACAAATCAACCCAAAATGAGATACCATCTCACACTCGTCAGAATGGCTAAAATTAACAGGTCAGGAAACAACAGATGTTGGCCAGGATGTGGAGAAAGTGGAACCCTCTCCTCTTATACTGTTGGTGGAAATGCAAGCTGGTACAGCCACTCTGGAAAACAATATGGAGGTTCCTGAAGAAGCTAAAAATAGAGCTACCCTACAGTCCAACAATTGCACTACTAGGTATTTGCCCAAAGGATACCAAAATAGTGATTCAAAGAGGCATATCCACCCCTATTTTTATAGCAGCAATGTCTACAACAGCCAAACTATGGAAAGAGCTCAGATGTCCACTGACAGATGAATGGATAAAGAAGATGTCATATATATAGATACAATGGAATATTACCCAGCCATCAGAAAGGATGAAATCTTAACATTCACATTAACATGGATGGAACTGGAGGGTATTATGCTGAGTGAAATAAGTCAATCAGAGAAAGACAATTATATAGTTTCACTCATATGTGAAATATAAGAAATAATGTAGAGGATCATAGGGGATGAGAGGGAAAACAGGATAGGAAGAAATCAGAAAGGGAGACAAACCATGAGAGACTCTTAACTATAGGACACAAATTGAGGGTTGCTGGAGGGGAAGTGGCAGGGAGATGGGGTAAATGGGTAATGGGTATTGAGGAGGGCACATGATATGAGGAGCACTAGGTATTATATGCAACTGATGAACTAACAAACTTTATATCTGAAAATAATGATATGTTGGCTAATTAAGTTTAAATAAAAAAATAAGTTGCTGAAAAAAAAAGATACTGATGTGTCCTATTTCTTCAATTGGGAAGTATATACATAGATATTTGTTCAATTACTCTTAGAGCCACATACTCATGTTTATTCTTTTATATGAAAATATATTTTACCATTTTGAAAACAAGTTTTAAAAAAGTCTGATGCTAATAAAGACAACTCAAAGACATTCACCCTAGAAGCTTGTGGTAGCAAAACATTTAAAGGGACTTTAAGTAGGTCATAAATGTCTAAAGAGCCATTGGGAAGAAAGAGCACTAATAAAATAAGAATGTGAGATCATAAAATAGGAAAATATTAAAATGAACATTTGGGTATGAAAAATGGATGTTGTAATTTCAAATTCCATTTATATAAGTACATAGGTCACTAGACAAAGCTAATGAGAGAATTAGTGAATTGCAAAATAAGGGGAAAGAAATCTCCCAAAGCACAGTAAGAGAAATAAAAAGATGGAGGATATGAATGAGAAGTCAGTAGAAATGGAAGATAAAATACAGAACTCTAACACAATCGGAAGCACCAGGAAAAGAGAATAGAGGCAACAATTGAACAGATAATGGATGAGAATTTTCCAAACATACAGAAAAATACTAATTGCCAGATTACAAAGTCCCACCAAACATCATGTAGGAGTTAAAAAAAAAAAATCACACTCTGACCCACATTATAATAAAGCCACAGAGCATTAAAAAAATTAGAAAAATGCAAAGGCTACTTTCCAAGAAATACATTATCTACAAAAAAAATACATATATATATATATGTATATGTATATGTCATATATATACATGACAGATTTCTCAGTAGCAACAAAATATCAAACTGTGGAGCCAAGGATAAATGTAAACTCAAAATCTTATCACATAAGAAAGAGTGTGAATAAAAGATATTTTCAGACCTTTAAAACTAAAATTTTATCACCCATAACCTTTGTTGGAAGCTATACTTATGATGTACTCTAACAAGGAGAAAATCAAACCCAAGAGGAAGTGGTGAACAAAGCCAAAAATGAGCAAGGATACCAATGTGGCATGGTAGTGAATATGGATAATTACTAATTGTAAAATAAATAAGAATTATTGTGTTTAAAAATTTGTGTGATGAGACACAGAGCATAGACTCTGAAACCGGACTGAATTTGAATATGAACTAAAGTTCTCCCTAAAACTTAAGTCTAACTTGACTAAAGAATACTTATGACATCAAAGAAATGTGATTGGTATTGTTTTTGTTGACCAACTGTCATCTTTATAAGAAAAACAAGAGAAGAGCAATAGAGGGCTGAAAAGAAAAGAAAACTTAGATTTTTCAGACCAGTTTAACTTTCATTAAAAATCTTAAGCAAGGGCAGCCCCGGTGGCACAGCGGTTTAGCGCTACCTTCAGCCCAGGGTATGATCCTGGAGACCCGGGATTGAGTCCCACGTCGGGCTCCCTGAGTGGAGCCTGCTTCTCCCTTTGCCTCTCTGTGTCTCTCATGAAATAATAAACAAAAATCTTTAAAAAAAAATCTTAAGCAAAAGATACTCAGAAAGATAATCTTCGTACAGCTCAAGAAAATTCTTCATGGATGGTTAGTTTGGATATTCAACCAGAAAATAAATATGTAATGTCTTTGCAAAACTATTTTGCTCTCTTAAAATCATCTTCTGATAGAAATGCTATCAGACAGAAGATAGATAGATAAAAGAATAAAATTGTTTTGGAGATAGCTGGCCCATTACGCCAGGAAGAGAACTAAAACCAGGGGTTGGTAAAGTTTACAAATTTCTTTTAATTGCTTAAGATAACAGGAGCCATAGAACAGAATTAAATCTTGCCTGATTTCTTTGGGTCAGGGCTGAAAACTAGGCAATTCCACTACATTCTTAGTTCTGTAAATATTTAAGTACCTCCTATATGTGCAGGCCTTTAACAATCTGCAGTGACTTTTTATCTAAAATCACCTCCTTCCCACATTTGACAAGCCCTCCAACCCCTTTAGATTCCTAAAAGATGACCACCAAGCGCAATCCTGCACTTTCTAGATAATTAGCTCAATTTCAAACACGATGGGTCTTTCTTTGGGTTCCACTCAAAAGACTTCATCAAAGGTTTTTGCTTGGCAAGTGATCTTATTCTTTCTCACTAGGTTATCTCCTTTTTATGCACTATTTGTATTTTATTGTTAATAACAACTATTATTATTGCACTTTTTGCACTATTTTTATGCATATTTTTATGCACTATTTGTATTTTATTGTTAATAACAACTGTTATTATTAACTATCCTAAGGCTTTGGTTATTTTACTCCATTCCCACTCTTAAGTATTTTTCTCCTGTCATTTTCGGAAGATTTACTGAAGTCACAGTATTTTCATCACACATTCTTTTAACACATGTATACTGGGCAATTACCCTGTGCCAGGCTCTGTCTTGATCAAACCATTTTAAGTTTCTACTCAAAACCCTCTCATGGCTTCCCATCACATTCTGAAAAAAGCCCATGTCTTTAGTTGATCTACAAACTCACCTTCCCTCATGCTCCACAATCTCTCCAGCTTTCTGTTACTCTCACTCACTTCACTCTGTATACTGCCCTCATTCTTGCTGTTCCTCTTACAGGTCAGCTATTTTGCCACCTTAGAAATTTGTATTTATTGTTCTATCTGCCTGGATCACTCTTTCCCTGAACATCCACATGATTCTCTCCTTTGATTCTCACTTTACTCAACTGACAGCAAGGAATCCTTTGACCTTACATTAGATTACATTATCAGTCTCAATTTTTTACTCTTCCGCACTAGTACTACATATCCACACTCTGGCGTAATGGTGGCCAGAATGTAGATCCCTGCCCCTAAACTTTAGGCTTGACCACTAATTTGTTTGGGCCATTAGAAAGTCAAGAGACATGGTTCAGCGGACTTAAAATGGCTTGCACTGCTCGGCCTGGTCTCTTGCCCTCCTGTCTTTTGCCATGGATTATAACAGGATTTGGTATTCCACTAGTGCCAGAAAAACAGAGACACATGGAATATACCTGTAACTGAACCACAAACTACAACAAGTCTAGCTTGGATTATATAAACACCAGAAAACTCAGAGAAAATGTCATGTGTTGTGAGTCACTAATTTTAGGTGGTTTCTTATGCACATTCCTCTGAAAATAGCAAATAGAAATAAAAAAATTGCCAACATCCAGATTCCACATTTTTCCATATTTTTAATAGGACTTGAAGTACTATGTATTTTATTACTTCTTTGTGTAATGTCTGTCCTCCTATATATATATACACACACACACACACACACACACACATACACACACACACACACCAATAAAAGCTCCATGAAGGTAGTAGTTTTTGTCCATTCCGTTTCTTGTTATTATTCCTATATAGCAAAATAGGGTCTGGCACAAAGCAGGTGCTCAATAAATGTTTACTGAATGACAAAGTTAATAAGACAAAGTCCCTGAACTCAGCAGGAACTTACATTTTAGTGAGAAAACCAGAGAATTAATAACTTTATAAATCATAATATTTAGATAGCAAGAGTGTCATGAGGAAAATAAAACAGAGAAATGGAATAGAAAATGTTGGAGTACAAGTACCAAGGGCTAGAATAGATGATAAAAAGGTTGCCATGAGGAGGTACTGTATAGGCTGAGTCCTAAATAAAGAGTCCTGCATGCATCTTAGAGAAAGCCATTTAGGCAAAGGAAGCTGAATACGCAAGTATACTAAGGCAGGAGCAATATTTCTGTTCCAACAATCTTCAAGAGAAAGAAACCCTAGAGTGGGAGGAGCTAAAGAAGAAGTAGACAAACAGCTAGGGCTTCAGTGTCTCAGGATAGTCTTTGGATTTCATCCTAATTACAGCCAGAAGCCTTTGGAGAGGTTTATTCAGGAAAATTCTTGTTTTTTAATGTCACTTAGTTTATTGTATCAATTGTAAGGGGCAAGAAGGGAAGTAGGTAGATGAGCATGGTGGTCAGGCCTGGAAGAGAAGTACTGGTAGAGTGGGTGAGGTATCTGGGATATCTTTTGAAGGTAGAACCAGCAGGATTTACTAAGTGAATAGCTTTGGTGTAAGAGAAGAGAAAGAGAAGCATCTGGAGGCTGGGGAGAGAGAAATCAAGGGTGACCACTTGTGGGGTTTGAACAATTTACCAAATAGTAGTTTTGTTAATTGAGTTGAAGATGAGCAGTTATGGGGGAAAAGACATCATGAGTTCCATTTTGTACATTTATTCATCATATTCTCCACACAAGGCACTGCTACACAGACGACTCAGGTATCTGTTCTCAAGATAACTTATACCTTTGTCAGTTGCTAAGTAGAATCAATAGTTTCAGTGCTATCTGGGATACTACTAGACTCCATTTGGACAAATAAATAAATAAATAAAACAGCACATGGCAGATGTTATTAGTATCCTTTCCTTCTAATTAAGAGAATTCTGGCTTATGTGTTTGGCTTAGTCTGGTGGGGAGAGCTATGTGAACAGTTAAAGATACTTGTCTCATATACCAGTTATGTTTTAAAAAGAGGAGGGGTAAGAATGTATATGTGAATCAGCCTGAGTATATTTTCAAAAAATTTCTGGAAGGATAAAAAAGAGACACACCAATGGTTGGTTACCTATTTTGTGGTAGTGGGGCAGGAAGTCATGACAGTGAAATAATGAAGAAGATGTGATAGACGAGGAAGATTTTCACTATTTACAGTTTTGCACTTTGAAGTTTTAAGCTTGAGAATGTAATGGTTATTAAAAACAATTATTAAAAATAATTGTTAAAAAAAATTCTCACCTTCCTAGGTTCCCTCACAACTAGGAGTGATGAGGTGACAATCCTAGCCAATAAAATATAAGTAAAAGTCCCTGAAGAAGTCTTTTCTTTCCTGATAAAGTCTAGCAAGATGAATTTTGTCCTTTGCTATTTCTCCCTTCTTCTTACCTGGGATGGAGATATAATGTCTGCAGGTGGAGTAACCATTTTGACTAAAAAAACAAAGCTGGAAGAATAGGAACTTGCCAGAGGGAACATGGGTCCTTGATGACTTCCTCAAGTAGCCGAACCAGCTCTGAACTGCTGACTTCAGGACTACTTATTTTATGAAAACATACTGGCTTAATCTACTATAGTTTAGATAAAGTTATAACTGATAGAGTCTTAGAATCCACATTAAAGTCTGTACTATAGTGAAAGGAGACAAATGGGGGTCTCACAATGACAGTAAAAGGTGTCATAAGAAACATAATTTCACTAGGGACTTCTAAGTTAACTTCTAAGAACAGAATAATATTAACGAGTAATCCTAATTTCCAAGTATCATAATTATCCATTCTGATAGATGTTTGAATTGCTGGGTTCCTGATATAAGTAATGTTAAGGTGTTTCCCATTGATTTCTTGTCTTATATAAGTTATAGGAAGATACTGTGAAAAGCACAGGGCTGAAGATTTAAAGATAATTCTAGTTCTTGGTCATGTCTAACCACAAATTTTAGGTATAGTTCAAGATTTGGTATAAAAACACTTTGTTAACACTGTAATTTTAAAATATGAGCTACAAAATAGACTTTAAAAAATTACAAACCTTCAAGCCCTATTATTTTAACTAAAAAAGAGTTTATGATGATAATAATATATTTTAAGATGGTGATATTTTAAGAATTAAGCTCACAATATGAATTATTCCTATGTTCATGTTTCATTTACTGCTTTTAATTTCTTTTATAGGATGCTATCTTCTTAATGCACTTATAAGAGAAAAAGACATCTATGTTAAAGACATCTTTTCAACCATACTTTGCCCTGGATGAGGTATGTCATTCAGCGTAACATATATTTTGGCCCTCGTATTTATAACACCACAGGTAGAAAAAGAAACATTTTTGAGAAACAGTGTGTGAAATCAAATATTGCAGTGATAACATAGCACATTTCATTCCAACTAAAAATAGAAATAAATTTTATTTCAAAGATTCTGCCTTCTTTCTAAATTAGACTATCTCCTGGCCAGAATATTGTAAATACTTTAAAAAACTGAATTGATGGACATTTTTTTCAAATATTTAGATAAGAAAGAAAAGTAGGATTCCTGCTCTGAAAGTATTCTTACTTATATGTTGATCTTACCTATTAAGACTCGTCTGTGAAATTAATATCCATGAAACTGACCAGATAATGGCAACAAGTTTGAAGTAAGCAAAAACTCTCGCTTACCCAGGAGCATTTATTACTTCTGTGCTGCTAGTTAGGAGCCATGTCAAATGGTTACCAAGTGACCGAATATTCTGGAGAGAATTTCTACACAGTTTTAAAATTAGTTGTTCTTGGGGAATTCCTGGGTGGCTCAGTGGTTTAGTGCCTGCCTTCGGCCCAGGGCATGATTCTGGAGTCCTGGGATCGAGTCCCACATCAAGATCCCTGCATGGAGCCTGCTTCTCCCTCTGCCTGTGTCTCTGCCTCTCTCTGTCTCTGTGTCTTTTATGAATAAATAAACACTTAAAAAAAATTAGTTGTTCTTGGAAGTTAGTAAAAATATGTAGTAAAATCCAGGATGGACTGCAACCTAGGGAATAATTTAATGATACAAAAATTATAATCAACCCAAATCTTATCTCTTACAGGTAAGAAAGCCTAAAGCCTAAATTCAAAACAAAATACTTTAAAGTCTTGATTAAAAATCCCAGAAAATAGTAAAAGTTTATTAACTAAGAAATGAACATTCTCTGAATAGTTCGTTGGGGAAGATTTTTGTTTTGCTGGGGTTTTTTTCTGACCTTTGTGGTTAGGAAGCTTTTTCTGGGCTGATCCAGTCACAGATATAGAGACTGATCAGCATTTGAGAAGAGCAGTACAAAATGCTCTAAGACCATTCAACTGCCATTTTGATGGGACCATTTTTAAGAGAGTTGAGGTATAAGCTTTCATTAAGTGAAGTGAATAGCTGTTGGAAAACAAAAGTGCATATCTATAATTATCATATCTATGCTGGTTGATAATTCCTGAAGAAAATGTCATAAATGGTAATGCAATACACACTATATTCCTAAGTATGTTTGTCATATATTTCATTCTCCCAAGTGCATAGATTCTCATATTTGGTTGTCAAAAGAAATATACAATAATGCTAAGAAAAAAAAAAAAAAACAGTACCAACGAAACCTAACAACCTTGCTCCTCTACCTTTCCACAAGACTGTCAGCCCATAACCTCTGGGGCAAAAGCCCATATTTACTATCAGACTCAACTTTTACAGTTCAGCTTCTTGGTTGTTCATAGTTTAAACCCAAAGAATGGGGGGATCCCTGGATGGCGCGGCGGTTTGGCGCCTGCCTTTGGCCCAGGATGCGATCCTGGAGACCCGGGATCGAATCCCACGTCAGGCTCCGGGTGCATGGAGCCTGCTTCTCTCTCTGCCTATGTCTCTGCCTCTCTCTCTCTCTCTCTCTCTCTGTGACTATCATAAATAAATAGAAATAAAAAAAATAAACCCAAAGAATGGTCAATATCCTTAAGATCTGCAGGGAAAGAAGCAATCGGAAAAGGAACCTTAAGTCCCAATTTCACTCACTTCTGTGAGAATATATACAGAGATGCCACGAATTCTGAGTTAGTACTATTTCACTATCTCCAGGGCTTAAGTAATTCCTGAGTAATAAGTGAAAGGATGCAGAAAGGTGCATTAACTCTTTCAAGCCACTTGGGAACTCTGCTGTACTGCTAGTGAGAGGCGCCAAAGTGCGTCTCTGAGTGCATGACTTACTATCTCAAGTCAAGTCACTCAAGCACTGAGGAGAAAAAACTCCACTGCTGTTTACCATTATATACTAGATTTTGCTGTTTTTTAAACTGGGTCTATGAAAGTTATCAGAGTTGATACTTAAACGGAAATATAGATCAAAGAAGTTACTAAGTCTCAGAAAATAATAAAACTATCAGGCAACCATGAAGCTCAAAATTGTATTACCTTGATAATGAAATCTTAGATGTTTGCATGTGAAATGAGACCATTTGTTTAAATCGATTGTGACACTAACTGTTTTAAAAACTGAAGAGGAGATATATCTAACTATATCTATATCAATTTCTATATCTGACATACAGTATAATATAAGAGACATGGAATAAGTACATATTTCATAAAGTATTGAATGCATGGACAAATGTGATTAGAAGATACAGACTGTGAGATCAAATATCCATCTTAAAATTTCAGTGCTTTGGTGGTTAAAACAGTAAGAGAAAAACAACATTGTTTTGCTCTTAGAACCTGTTTCTAATCAACTAAGCTACTCCTATGGGGTCAAATAAAAATGATTAGCTTATTAAAAGCATAGCTTTGCTATTTAATAAGCAAAAATGATTGAAAATTCTGCTCCAGATCCTGATAATGTTAGTGTTTCTAGTTAAGCTTGCAAAATTGCATTCATTATTAGTGTCTAGATTCATTAACAATTCAATTTATAGATATTAATGCTTATAATGCATGCTTCACTTGCCAAAACTTGAAGAGAAATTGTTTCAATTAGCTTTCATGGATCATGAATCCTACCGGCTGGGTATTTTTAGACAAAAGACACAAACACATCCCCAAGCAATGCTAATGCACAGCTGGGACTCGTGTGTAAGGTCACTTGAACTAACAGTTTAAAAGGAAAAACAGTAAATGAGTTTTACCCAGATGAGCAAGACAGGAACAGTCTTCTGTTTCCAACCAAATATTTGAAAGGCACATACACACCTCAAGGAAAATGACAACAGAATTATTTGCTTATGCAATTTCTAGAAGATAAAACTACTAGATAGAAATTGGCAATCTAAACTCAGCAAGCAGTATTCAGCATAGAAGACAATGTGAGGAGTCTCAGTGACACATCTTAAATTGTCCTTTTGTAGAAAAGAAAGGGGATTTCTTAGAAGTCTTAAACTTAACAGAAATGCAAATTTTATCACTTGCATAAAGGTCATGCTCTTGTGGTAGAAGAATAAAAAATAGATGTTCCAGATGATCCTGATGACCATCTAGATTTACAGATAATTATTCATTCTCTACTTCATTTTCCATTGCATACAACTAGCTCAAAGTCATTCTTTATTTTTAGTGGCAAAGGATACTCTTGAGTAGAAGAGATATTCTTTGGAGGATAGCTACCTCTTCCAAGTACATTTTTCTCATGCAAATCTTCATGCCCATCCTCCAAGTTTTCATTTAATGCAATATTTTAGCATAGTATAGTAAAGCAAAGCATAGCGTTGCATCTCCATCCTCCTTATTTGTAGGTTGGAATTTAGTGGAATATCAAGAGAATTAGGTGATGTTTACCTTGAAACTAAAAGATCATTTGTCTTCCATAAAATGCTGGCCAATGTCACATACTCAAGAATAGGTTGAATAATAATTCTTGGTTGCCTCAAGAATGATTCTTGGTCGCTTCCATTTCTAATTCTTCAAGGATCCCATGAGAGAATCTTTGAAAACTTTAAACTATAAAATCAAAATAAAGTTTGAGGAGACTATAAGATTCCAGAAAGACAATAATATCATAAGAGTACAGTTGAGAAAGAGCATGAAGAACATATAAAGTCTTCAGGAACATCTTAGATGAGAAGTATGAGAAGATGTAAAATACTTCTAAAACTAAACTGAAGTTTAGTTTTGGATTGCATTAAATCTTAGATATTAGTCAGAGGAACAACAATTTCTAGAAAAAATTATTCATTTCATTATTGCTTTGCTAGTGGCAGAACATCTCCCATTGATAACTAGGAGTCCATTATAAGTCAATACAAAAGGTATTTAACAAAACTCAAAAATATCAAGATTAAAATTTTGATTTCTGAAAAAAAGTAAATATGAACAAAAGGAAATCTGATTGCCTCCAGAAGGTAATAAAACTATGTATGAGAATGAATTAAAAGATGATGGGATTAAATGGGGAAAAAAAAGTTAAGAAAAAATGAAAAATTCTATTTTTGATATAATAATTTGAAGAAAGTTCCAAAAGACTAAAAGAAAAAGGACCTGGCTAAAAGCTATATATGCTTGGGACAAAACAGAATTTAATGATGTAACTTACTGGTTTACTCAGTCAGTATGACTGCAGAGAAATATATAAAGTGTTTCTCACATTGCCAAATTCATGATGACCAAATAACTATAGAAAAACGACAATTTGTTTTTTAAGCCAAGTAAATTCTTTAACAAATAAAATCATCCCCAAAACACACACACACACACACACACACACACACACACACACACACCCCTCCCTAAAAAGGAATAACAAGGGCCATGGTCACTGATGAAATCATTAGCACCATCACATTACTATTCAGGTCCATAATTCATTCTTTAGTACTACAGTCCATAGGGGCCCAGTTTGCTTTGCTACACTGAAAATAGAGGACAGCGGGGATCCCGGTTACAAGAAGCTTACTTCCCCATTCTTTCCTAAGCTTCCTCCAGCTTCTAAGTGCTCTGATTATTCTTTTGTCTCTCTGTGGCTAACCTATCACTTAAGGTACTTCTCCCTCTCTGCTCCTCCCATACCTCTATAATGGATGTAAAGGTCAGTGATCCCCTCAGGAATAGTAGCATTTTCAGCAAGGGGTGTGGTGAGGTGGTCACGGGATTCCCATTAGGGTTAGCAGGAGCTGAGGTTATATTCTCTCACTGAAAATCTAACCCACGGTTCTTAGAATGCTGAGAACTATACACATAATCTATACTGTCTTTAGAGCCAATATAGTTTAGGTTATAACAAAGAAGGTTTGAAGGGTGACAACATATAGCAATAAATATTACAGGGTATCAGAAGATCAGAAATCCAAAGTGGTATATATTAACATTACAGAGCAGCTTGTGAAGGTGGCTAAGTATAGAGATGTGGAGCTAACTAGATCTCATAGTTTTGAGGAAATGTTGGGTAGTAGGGGGAAATAATATTCATATTACTTCACCCATGAGATAAATATCCCAGTGCTTTTCCTATAATGACTTCCTAGAGGTGCAAAAAGAAAATTAGTTTGATACAATATTACACAGAATAATATATTATAATCCCATAAAGGCAAACATATCATCTTACCATTATATGCTCATAGCCACCCTAAAATAATGCTTATCACATAGTGTGCACTCAAATATTTATTGAATTAGAAGAAAAGTTATTCCTCACAATGTGGCCTAAGTTTCTGCTTAAGGAAAAACAAAATAATAGTGGCTCTTTTCAAGGATTGTTTGTGCGAATTAAAAGAAAGCAACCAGTAATGTAAGATGGTAACATGAAGGTAAAGTGAAATCTGGTAAGGGATATACAGCTTTTCTGTAAATCTAAACTTATTCCACATTTAAAAGTTCACTTAAAAAAAGTTGTCAAAGCATTTGCATGAGCATCTGATATGTGGTTGGTATGATCAACAAGTATTTCCTGACCTTCCTCTCTCAAAACCACCCACACACTTAGAATAAATAGTAGGCTAGTGATACTGATCTAGGACACTAACCAGCCAACCAGCTAACCATGGTAGAGATTTGCTGGCCATACCTATTTGATGGTTAGTTCCTAAAATCTGTAATTGCTGTAAATTATTTAGAATATTCCCACTGGATACCACCAAAGGACTCCACCACAAACACCCCTCACTTCTTCTTTTTCACTTTGATATTTATTGTCCTCCCAAGTGATACCCATTGACATTTACTGTCCTTTCTTGGTAATGACTCCCATCTTAACATACAGTCACTAAAGCTATTGCTTACGGAAGAGAAGACTTTGACTTTATTCAAAATTTAACTGGTTCCCAGATGTTTTCATGCCTTAGACCTAGCATTCATGAATAAGATGCCAGCTTAAACTATAAAAATATTCATCCCCTTGAAGTGCAAAAAATGTTTCCATAGACATTTTTCATTTAATGAGGAAATAATTGTCAAATGTCTACATCTACCTATGAGTAGAGTAAGACATTTATTCTTGCAGGTAACAATTCTATTTTAAAAGTCTTTTCAGAAAAAAAAGAATTGGGAATTCTTTCTAGGAAGTAATCCTTTGTTTTTTTTAATATCAGAAAGTTTGAAAAAAAGATTTAACTCGAATGATCAATTTATCTCACTTTGGAAGAATACACAAAACCATTCCTGAAGGGTTGGTAACAAAACAAATGTAAATACAATCATTCTTCCCCTTACTTCTACTAAAAACTGGAAATGTGTTACCATGAAAAAAAATTATTTTTAGGGACACCTGGTTGGCTCAGAGGTTGAGCATCTGCCTTTGGCTCAGGGCATGATCCTGGGTCTGGAGTTTGAGTCCTGCATTAGGCTCCCTGCGAGAAGCCTGCTTCTCCCTCTATGTCTCTGTCTTTCTCTCTGTGTCTCTCATGAATAAATAAAATCTTTAAAAAATTATTTTTAAAAAACATTGTTTCCTTAAAAAGTAACTAAATGTTTTTAAAGAAAAATAAAATGTTGATATACTCAAAACATACTTCTTTACTTGTAAGAGTGAGCCCTGCATCAGGCTCCATGCTGGGTGTGGAGTCTGCTTAAGATTCTCTCTCTCATCCTCTTCCTCTGCCCTTCCCATCCACAAATAAATAAATAAATAGGAAATAAATAAATAAATAAATAAATAAATAAAGGAAATTAAAATGGGAAAAATTTTGGAACATTTGCTAAATCATTTTAAAATAATAAATCATTACATATTAACAACACATTTTAATAAAAATAGCATTTTCCTTAGTCCAGAATATATCTATATTTGTTTCCATATGAAAATTAGGTTTTATATCATGAGCATCAAGAGAAAGTATTGCTTCAGGAAGAAGTGGCATGTTTATTCCCAGCTTGGGGGAGTGAAGTGTGCTAAAATGTACCAGACACCAGCATGACAAACACAGGATCTGAGAAAATAATTTTCTCACATTTGAATATGATATTATATTTTTGGCAATGGGTTTTCTGGTGAAATTTTATATTTCAGGAGACAAAACTGTCTAATTCCTGATTGTGTTGAGGGTAAGTATAGCATAGCTCTTACTCGCATGCATTTGTCCTGACTTAGAAAAACTCCAAGTCGTCTATGGCCTCATAAAACATAGCTTGCCTTCCACTCAGAATTCTTTAGTTAGGTTTACCCTTTGGTAGGATATACTTGATATCACATGTGTCAATGAAAAGATGGACTGGGGTTTCCTTCAAATTAACTAAACCTGAAGCTGATCAACAATATCTTTGGAGACTCTGGAGAAAAAAAATGGGTCCTACTGACAAAAAAACAAACAAAAAACAAACAAACAAAAAAACCCAACACCCTTTTATGTTATCACCAATAACCTCACACAAAGATTCAGTTTATTGAGATCTGAGTATTTGATATTGGATGTTACTGTGAATTACCAGGATTTTCATTTTATGGGATACACCTAGCAACTGGACTTCCAATTAAGATTTTTTTTTTTTACTTTGTAGAATGCAACTAGTATATACCTCTACATAAAAAGGCAAACTTTAAAGAAAGGCTGATTTCTCCTTGCTTTATTTCTAGTCAGGTAAAAGCTTTAGGTCTATCAAGTACAGTGGTATATATCAAACTTACACGCAGGACTTATGCACACCATTTTGCAGTAACCAGAGCTGTTACTCTCTTGTCATTTACCCAAAACTAAAATAAGCTACTACTTTGCAGACAGTGTTACCACATATAACATTATAGTCTAGTACTAATGATTAACAAATTTGACTAATTAGATTCTCTATGGGTGAAGCCCAGAAATAAGTACTTATAGAAAATTCCCCTGATGATACTAATACAGCTTTTGGTCTAAACAGTGTTGCATGAGAATTAATAGACATCAACTATAGCATTGATTTCCATATCAAAATGAGTTTTGCTTTAAAAGAAATTCTACTAAAATAGCTAAGCACACTTAACTGACAACCACTACGTTCCTTTTGATTTAATAATTAAGTCACGTTCATTCTTTCCTACATTGCAACTGCTGTTGTCTCTGGCTGAGACAGACAGACAGCCTACTGGTCTCAGGGCAATCATTTTACCTTCTTAACTTTCTTTAAGGATCCCTTGCTTCCCATCTCCAACCTTCTCCTTGCCTATCTATCCCTGTTATTTCCCTCATGTCACTGAATTATATTTTATTTTTACTCACTGTTAGTTTCTCCCCACTGGACTTTGTCTTTCTTTTCACCATGATAATCCTAATGTCTTAACATTTGGTAGAGGGTGGACTATATTAGTCAGGGATTTTGAGGGCAAGCAATAGATATCAACCGCATTGAATTAATTAAGCAGATGTCTGGTGAGAAAACTATCTTTGGGTCTGGATATTTACATCGCTAACACCACCAAATGGAGTTTAGTAATACAAAGGCTGCTGTGTCTGGAAAGTGGATGTTGCTTTACTTACTGCTTCTGCTGACATATCCCATCATTAAAAAAAAAAAAAAAAAATCTACTCCTTCATTTCACCAGGCAAGTCTGATCCAGAGTTTTGTCTTTTTGGCAGAGCTCATGTTATAGGCTTACACCTCTTGCAAGCAGGTTGGAAATACATGCACCTTGCATTTTCAGCTTCCACAGTAGCAGCTGAGCTTGATCTTATACAGAGAAATCACCAAATATAAGATAAAGGTTCAGCTTCTAGGTGGCCAAAATGAAAGATAAATGTCTCCATTTATATATACTCTCAACTACTTCTTGAATGAATAAATCATAAAATATATTGAAAGATATTATTAGAGTAATTTTTAAGTAAGTATATGTAATGATAAATTTTCTAGTATTTAACTGCTATCAATTACTCTTTCTCCTAATTCTGGTTCCCTCCCTCCAGACTTGAATAAAAAAATCGTGCAAGCAGCTCTTGAATTTCTTTAACTACGGTGTGAGAGACAATGTCAGGTACATTGCAGATTCCCCTCAGATGAAGGAATTGCTGCCTGACTGCTGTGAAAGTGGTCAGCCTTCATCTGATAGGCCTTTCTGTGGTCTCAGCTGCAGAGAATCACATTCTCCAAGGTTAGACCCCTTTCTCAGGGTAGTCCACATCCAATGGCTTATGAAAATGAGAATATAAAGGATTGCACCCCTGGCCCTAACTCCAAATAACTATAAAGTCAATCAAGATCCAGAGCTCCCCATGGGGTCAGTCGAGGCTGGCATTTGGCCTTCATGCAGCTCGACTTCTCCTACTAGCCCAGTTTTGTTTTTTTCCCCTGCCTTCTGCAAATGTTGACCCCCCAAGGGCACTCCTTAATGAACACTTTGCAAGCTAAGCATTCTTTTAGAGTCTATATCCTGGGGAACATGGCCGGGGACAGTTAGTACCAGCAGTGATCCAAGAAAGCAGGCATTCAGAAGGGGTTTGGAAACCCACTGAAACACTCAACTCCTGGCTGACAGGAAAGTGGCACAAGAGAATTTTCTGAGGTGATATAAATATCCTATACTTAAACTGGGTTAGTTTTCATATTTGTGTATACTTAAAATTTGTGTTTAATAAAGTAAATAATAAAAATAATTTTAAATAAAAAAGTTTGTGGAATTTGTTTAATAAAATGAAATGTATTTTATTGTTTGCAAATTTACCTCAATAATATATAGAGAGTGAGAAGCAGAAAATTAATAGTATCTTACTGATTAGGTGGCTTCTAGTTCCTTTCACAGTGGACACTAGCATATGATATAAAAGATAACATATAAGGGACAAATATCAGCTATTAGGTAGTCAATGGTGCCTTCTGGTCTCCAATGGAATATGTCAGTAGTTTGGAAAGAAGACCTTTTGTGAGGCATTCTCATTATGAATATATAATTGAGACAAAACTATGAAAGTTAAAGATGATTAGGTTCAACCAATAATTGTTAAAATGGGATGATGTGTTAGTTGCCATATTCTACTGAAATAAGATAAGTTATGATCAAGACAGAACAGACAGAACAGAGTGATTACCAGAACATTTACCTTTTTTCCGTTAAGTTGAATAGCTTTTCCTTTTCTTTCTTTTTTTTTTTTAAGACCTCATTTATTTATTCATGAGAGACAGAGAAAAAGAGAGGCAAACACAGGCAGAGGGAGAAGCAGGCTCCTCGCAGAGAGCCTGATGCAGGACTCGAGATCCCAGGTCTCCAGGATCATGCCCTGGGCCAAAAGCAGGCCCTAAACCGCTGAGCCACCCAGGGGTCCCGAATTGATTTTCAACATAAATAAAAATAGCAGGTACTGCTAGAGAAAGTATTTAGAGTTTGGTGCTCTTTTAATTCTGCTTTAAAATTCCAGAGAACACAGACCAAACAATTAAATTTGAAGGTAATACATAACTAAGCCACAAGTACTCTTAAGGGTCAAAATTTGAACTCTTTGGTGCCTCTTACTTAAGAAATGCAAAGAAATTGACAGAACATTGAATATTTTCAACCAAAAATTAAATAGAAACCTAGAAACATCACCCAGAACTCCCTTTATAGTTTTATTTTAAATGTTACTACATAGAAGTCTGGATTATAAAATTTTAAAAACATATTTATTTTTTTCCAGTGTCATTCCCCTACCTCCAATGTCCTTGATTTTAAATAAGCAAGATATAACACTAAAGTTACCTTATAGCTATAGTGTCTAATTATCAATTTCAGAGTAAAGGTAGGAAAATGGAATTGAGAAATAGCTTGCCCCAAGGAACAGTTCAGGTTGTAAAGCACTGAATCAACAAAAGCAGGAACTCTGAACTTTACTTTCCTATTAATAGATTCTAGATTGTACCCTGAAGAAAAATAAGTACCTAAGCCCCCTGTGCTGAGATTATTTCGTTTAGAAAATAAGTTAAGTCCCCTTTATGCAAAAGCAGGTTTTTTGGTGTGACCTGAAGTTAGTGAGAGGAAGCCACTCCCTTATTAAAACATATCCAACTATGGAAATAATGTGGAGCTCCAAAATTAGTTTTATTATTACCACAGTGTAGAAATAAATTATGTTCTTTTGCTCTGTTACTCAATCTTGTTAATTATACATGTAAAGTAAAGTTATTCCTGGCAAATCCAAAGCCAAAATTCTAACTTTAACATTGTTAGGATTAGAAAAGGGAGATTTCTGCTATAGGAAAAAATAAGTTCTGATTTAATACATATGTTACACTTTACTGACTCAAAGGAATGTGATCTAACAACCACTAATACCTAACACTTTTTTGCTAATGAGACAACCTACATGATATGAGGCACAATGGTTTTAGTCAGTAACAATGGCAGCATTCAAAATGCTAGAGTAGGGACAGGAAGAAGAATAAATTCATAAAGTGCTCCATGTGAAGTCTCCGTAAGCATCATTATATTTGGGGAGTTTAGTTAGGCAATGAAACACAACCAACAATTTAACAGCACAACTGTACTATTATGATAACAATGCAAAGATGACAAGCTGGATAAAAAAAAGAACCAGTTATCTTTCTCTACAGGGGATACACTTTAAATAGGTTGAAAGTAAAAGGACAGAAAAAGACATATCATTTACACAACAATCATAAGAAATCTAGAGTTGCTATATTAATATTAGACAAAATAGTTTTTAAAGTTAAAATGTTACTAGAGATGAATACAAACATTTAATAATGGTAGAAAAGTCAATCCACTGGGAATACTTAACAATTATAAATATATATGCTCCTAACAACAGAGCCACAAAATACATGAGGAAAAAAAATGACAGAACTGAAGGGAGAAATAGATAATTAAAAAACAGTATTTGGAGACCTTAATATCTCACTTTCAGTAATAGAAAGAAAAACCACACAAACATTGACAAGGAAAAAGAAGACCTCAACAAACACTATCAATTCACATGGCCTAATAGACACTTATAGAACACTCCACGCAACAACAGTGACATACACATTCTTCTCAAGTGTACATGGCATGTGCTCCAGAACAGGCCATATATTAGAGCATAAAATAATTCCCAAAAGATGTAAAATGACGGAAATCATATAGAGTGGATTGAAGTTAGAAATGAGTAATAGAAGAAAATTTTGAGAAATCCACAAATATGTGAAAAACAACAATACAGTTAAATAGCCAATTAATCAAAGATGAAATAACAAAGGAAATTAGACCATACTTTTAGATGAAAAAAAATGAAAACAAAACAGCAAAAATTATGGGCTGCAGCTAAAGCAGTGCTAAAATAGAAATTTACAGCTCTGAAGGAAAATAAGTACCTAAGTGCCCTGTGCTGAGACATTATTTAGTTTAGTTTAGGAAGCAATCAAGTGTCCATCAATAGATGAATGGATAAAGAAGATGTAATGTGTATATATATATGTGTATATATATATATATGTGTGTGTATATAAATATATATATAAATACATATACACACACATACATATATATATATACATATATATATATACACAATGGAATATTACTCAGCCATATAAAAGAATAAAATCTTGTCATTTCCAACAACTTAGATGGACTTGGAGGTTATTATGCTAAGTAAAATAAGTCAAGTGGAGAAAGACAAATACCGTATGATTTCACTTATATGTAGAATCTAAAAAGCAATGAACAAACAAATGAAAACAGAACAGATTTATTAACAGAGAACTGATGGTTGCCAGAGGGAAGGGGGTAGTGAGGTGGGAAATCATGGTGAAGAGGATTAAAATGTGCAAACTTACAGTTGTAAAGTGATTTGAGTCAGGGAGATGAGAAGTACAGTGTAGGGAATATAGTCAATAACACTGTAATAACTTTATATGGTGACAGATGGTAATTATACTTACTGTGGTAAGCACTGTGTAATGCATAGACTTGTCAAATCACTATGTGGTACACCAGAAACTAATATAACATTGAATGACAACTATGCTTCAATAAAAAATAAATTTATAGCTATAATGCCTTCATTAAATAAGATCTCAAATCAAAAGATTAACTTTCTGCATTAAAATACTAGAAAAAAGAAAACTAAATCTAGAGCAGGCAAAAAAAAAAAAAAAAACTAGAGTAGAAAAATAAAATAGAAAATAGGAAAAAAAAAGAAAAATTAACAAAACCAAAAATGGGTTCTTTGAAAAGATTAACAAAATTGTCAAACTTTAGCTAGAATGATGAAGACACAAAAAAAGAAGATGTGAATTACTATACTTGGGAGTGAAAGAGGAGATATCACTACTGGACAGAAATTTAAAAAAAAACTAGAAGGAATTATTATGAACCAATGTATGCCAACAATTTATAAAATTTGGATGAAATTGACAAATTCCTAGAAAAAGACATAAACTACTTATTGAAACTGGTTCAAGAAGAAACAGAAAATATGAATAGTCCTGTGTAATAAGAGATGATGGGCATTAAGGAGGGCACGTGATGTGATGACCACTGTGTGTTATATGCAACTGAAAAACTATTGAACACTTTATCTGAGACTAATGATGTACTATATGTTGGCTAATTGAATTTAAATAAAACAAAAAACAAAAAACTTCCCACAATGCCAGGGTAAAATGGTTCACTAATGTAAAAGGAATTGATTCTACATCTACACAAACTCTATCAAAATTCAGGAGCAGGGAATACTTCCCATCTTATTCCCAGTATTACCTTGGTAACAAAACCAGATAAATGCATCTTTGGAAAGTACAGACTGATATCTTTTAGTAATATAGATGCAAAAATCCTTGACAGTTACTAGCAAACTAAATCCAGCACCACATAAAAAAAAGATTACACATGATGATCCAGTGATATATATCCTAGCAATGTAGAAATGGCTCAACATCCAAAAATCAATTTATGCAATATACTATATCAATAAAACAGAAGGGGAAAAATTCACATGATTGTCTAAATAGAGAGAAAGCATTTGTTAAAACCCAACATCCTTTCATGATTAAAAAAAAAAAATCATTCAACAAACTAGGAAAAGAAGGGAACTTACTCATCCTGATAAAGGGAATGAAAGAAAAATGCAAAGTTAATTAACATCATAGGTAATGATAAGAGTGAGCGAATGCATTCTTCCTAAAAACAAGACAAGGACAAGGATGTCCACTCTAACAACTTGCATTTAACACTACTAGAAGCTCTAGTCAGGGTAATTAGTCAAGAAAATAAAAAAGCACCCAGATTGAAAATAAGAAAATAAATCTATCCCAATTTGCAGATGATGTGATCTTGTATATCAAAATTTCTAAGGATCCATTAAAAATCCATTAGATTTAACAAACCAGATCAGTAAGATCAATATACAAAACTCAAATGTACTAATATAATTTCAGAAATGAAATTAATAACAAGAGTCCATTTATACCAGCAAAAAGAATAAAATCCTTTGAAATAAAGAGAAGAATTTAAAACATACAGTGGAAGCATTAAACACTGTTGAAAACCTTAGAGAAGGTCTAAATTAATGGAAACATCCCACGTTAGTAGAGTGACGAATTTAATGTGATGACAATTCTTGAAGAATTTGAATGTGAAGATGATAATTATTCCCAAGGTGATTTAGAGATTCAACTCAATCTGTATCCAAATAATAGCTGCTTTTTCCCAGAAAATGAAAAGCTAGCCCAAAACTTCACATGGAAATGCAAAGGACACAGAATGGCCAAAAATATCTTTATTCGTTTTTCTTCCTGAGATTTTGATAGGAATTATGGTTTTCTCTTTTTAGAAACAGAGAGCGGGAGAGAGAAACTTAAGCAGGCTCCGTGCCCAGTGCAGAGTCCAACACAGGGCTAGATCTCACGACCATGAGATCATGACCTGAGCCAAAAGCAAGAGTCTGACACTTCACCAACTGAGCCACCCAGGCACCTCAGCCAAAAATATCTTTAAAAAGAAGACCAAAATTAGACTTCATACCTCCAAATTTTACAATACAAAGCTACAATAATAAAGATAATGTGCTATCAGCATAAGGATAGACATATAGATAGATTTATGGAATAGAATTGAGAGTCCATAAATAAATCTTTACAAATGGTTAATAGATTTGTTTTGCAAAGGCTCCAAGTCAATTCAATGGGGGTAAAAGAGTCTTTTCAACAAACAGTGCCAAAACAATAGGATATCCATACGCAGAAGTTTTTTGATATGCACCAAAAGTACATGAAACAAAAGAAAAAAATAGACATTCTGGGATTTATCAGAATTTTAAAATTTTGGGATGCCTGGGTGGCTCAGTGGTTAAGTGTCTGCCTTCAGCTCAGGGAGTGATACTGGAGTCCCAGGATCAAATCCCACATTGGGCTCCCTGTGATGGAGCCTGCTTCACCCTCTGCCTGTGTCTCTCCCTCTCTGTGTGTGTGTCTCTCACGAATAAATAAATAGAATCTTCTAAAAAAAATTTAAAAATTGTATGCTTCAAAAGACACTTGTATCAAGAAAGTGAAAAGACAATTCCAGAGAACGGGAGAAAATAACTTGCAGACCATATATCTGATAAAGGACTTATATGAGGAATATAAAAAAAACTCTCAGGGCAGCCCGGGTAGCTCAGCGGTTTAGCGCCGCCTTCAGCCCAGGGCCTGATCCTGGGGACCTGGGATCGACTCCCATGTCAGGCTTCCTGCATGGAGCCTGCTTTTCCCTCTGCCTGTGTTTCTGCCTCTCTCTCTCTCCCTCCCATGTCAGGCTTCCTGCATGGAGCCTGCTTCTCCCTCTGCCTGTGTCTCTGCCTCTCTCTCTCTCTCTCTCTCTCTCTCTCTCTCTGTGTGTGTGTGTCTCATGAATGAATAAATAAAATCTTAAAAAAGAAAACTTTAAAAAAAACTCTCATAACTCAAAAATAAAAAGATAACAATTTAAAAAACTAGATCTGAATAGACATCTTTCCAAAGAAGATATACAAATGGCTAACAAGCATATAAAAAGATGCTCAACATTCTTAGCCATCAGAGAAATGCAAATCAAATTCATCATAAGACAGCACTTCACATCCATTAGTCTTAGCATCACTAGTTGGTATCCAAATTAAAAAAGAGGAGGAAATAACAAATGTTGGCAAGAATGTGGGGTATTTGGAACCCTTATATGTTGCTGGTGGAATGTAAAATGGGGCAGCTGCTTTCGAAAACATTCTGGCAGTTCCTCAAAGGATGTATGACTCAGCAATTGTACTCCTAAGTATATATCCAAGGGAAATGAAAAAATATGTCCACACAATTTTATATTTTACATGACAGCTCATAGCAGCATAATTAATAGCCAAAAAGTAGAAACCACCAAATGTCCACGAATAGATGAATGGATAAATAAAACGTGATATATGCATATGAGGTATTATTTGATATTTATTTCTGTGAAGGGCATGATCATATTTTTTTAAATAAAGATTTACTAAAGTTCAATGTGGATAATTGATGGGAGTTGGGAAAACACGAAGAATGGAGAGAGTAAGGTTGTTAGGAAATTGTTGCTGTAATCCACCAATATCTTAAAACTTAAAACTAGGGCAGTAGCAGAGGTAATAGAAAGATCTGGGACAGATTTGGGAAATATTAAGAGTCTAGAGTTAATGAGATTCACTAATAATGAAGGAGAATGGAAAAGGCAAAGGGAGGAGTCATGCCAAGCTCCTACTTCTGAGGATTCCACTCTGGCATCACCTTCTCCAAGAACCTTTTCCTGAATCTACAATTTGAAAAGGATGTGTGTTACATATGAATACACCTCTATCACTGTATTCTCTACATTGTAAAGCAATGTAATTCTCTGTTCCTCTGTCTCTCCTATTAGTCTCTGTAATTGAGGGCAAGGACCTTATAATATCCTTGCAGCTCTGTGTGACAGAACTTAGTGTCTGGCAAGAACATTAAGGAAAAAGGAAGGAAGGAAAGAAGGGAGGGAGGGAGGGAGGGAGACAGGGAGGGAGTGAGGAGCTTTTGAATTAAAGAATGAATGCAGAAGGTACCACCAACTAGGTTAGAGAATACAAGGGAAGCACGCTTAGTTTGGGAAAGGGACATGCCAATATGATAATAATGCCAGGTTTTAGTTTGGGAAAGGGACATGCCAGTATGATAATAATGCCAGGTTTTCATATGTACCTACAACACATCCAAATATAACTGTCAGACAGAAAGCTGTAGATCAAGAGAGAGGCTTGGAAATAGAGTTAGTAAGTATCAGGACATAAGAGGTAGAGGCAATAAATAAAAATCTTGTGTACATGGACCAGATTGCCCATAAAACACATAAAACAGAAGGAAAGTCAGATTTAAAAAAAAGAATAATCTTGGAGATCTCCTACTTTTAAGGAGAGGCAAAAAAAATTAGAATTGACAAAAGGAGTCTGAGTAAGGGTCATAAAGGAAGAAGAAGAAACGAGAGAAAATTACATCAAGGAAGTGTTGGAGGAGATAAACAAGAGGATTGGACTAGGC
The DNA here is from genome assembly GCF_053574225.1 of Canis aureus. NCBI lineage: Eukaryota > Metazoa > Chordata > Mammalia > Carnivora > Canidae > Canis > Canis aureus. The sequence continues at coordinate 392,228 of NW_027554410.1, read as the reverse complement.
ACTGACTCTCTAGTTGGACCAGGGCAGTTGGATGGTCATGACTTCATCCCCTGTCCTTGCAATATACACATTGTCTACCATTCTTGCAGTGGGAGCCATTTCAAGGACAAAGCCTTCAAAGAATAAAGTGTTGTTGAGACCACATGGACTGAACATGTGTCTGAAGCCAGTTTATGACCTCATATGTATGGTGCAGTCTATCTCTTTGTCTTTTTCTGCCCTCCTCTTAAGGTGGTCAATTTCAGATTATATCCTGAAAGCTCCAGAGTTTGCAAACCAACAGAAAGAATTTCAAAAAGGGCAAAAGATCTTCACTAGGGGGTGCCTGGGTAGCTCAGTAGCTTGAGCAACAGACTTGATTTTGGCTCTGGTCATGATCTCAGGGTCCTGATATCAGGCCCCACCATCAGGCTCTAGGCCATGGGCCCCTGGCTCAGGGCAGAGTCTGTTTGTCCCTCTCCTTCTCCTTCCCCCATCCCCTACCACCCCGGCTTGTGCTCACTCTCTCTCAAACAAATAAAATCTTTTACCAAAAAAAGGTATTTACTAGACTTGGCAAAAATCTCTAGCAATTTTGGGAGAAGTGCTTTCAGTGGAGAAAGAAAGGTAAAAAGCCATATAAAGATTGAATAAGAGCAAATGGAGGATGTGGAAACAGTAATCAAGAAGCATGACCACAAGGGGGAAGGATAATAGTTGGGTAGTAACTAGAGGATGGTACAGGCTCAAAGCTAAACTTTGTATTATCTGTTTTTTTTGTTTTTGTTTTTTTTAATCAAGAATTTTCAATTGTGCCTATTGCTTAGAAAAAAAAGTCAATAGAGAAGCTAAGGGGAAAATGGGGATAAACTGATTAAAGCAATCACTGAGAAGATACAAGTGGATGAGAGCACAGCTTCAGGTAGGAAGGACAAATAAGGATATGATTTCTAAAAGCAGAGGGAGTAATGAGAGGGTTAGCAAGAGATAAACAAGGGAGTTCTCTCCTGAATGCCTTCACTTTATTGAAGAGGTAATGTCACAATAAAAAGTAATATGGAAATACTAAGAAAGAAGCCCTGAGGATTTAGAATAACTGTTGAAAGAATAGAAGAGGAAAGCTGAACTGGGAATACAGAGAAAAATAGGTGAAAATAGGTCCAAATGAGCTTGAAATGCAAAAAATCTAAATTAACTATAACAGTCTTCAAGATTATATGATTTATCCTTTCAGCTATACAGTCTAAAAGAGTAAAAGTTAAGTAAAATGGAAGCAGAGAAGAAATAAATACCAAAATACATTAAGCTGTATACTTCAGATTTATTTACTTAACTGTAAGTTATATCTTAATATAAATGTTAATTAAAAGAACTCTATTACATGTCTCATTTTAAGTACCCTACACTACCACCCCCAAATCAAGAGACTAAATAAAAAGGATTTCTAGTGTCTGTTTAAAAACAATAGATTTAAAAAAAAAAAGACTGAAAATGAAAACAAATAGAAACCTGGGAAAAAACCCTCTTTCCCCTCCAATGCATGTTTTTTATCTGGAGTAAATTACAGACCACCAAGCACAGTTTGACTTGGGTATCCAGCACCAGTTCCCACATGAGAATTGTTATTGTTGGCTTTAGCACTTTAATCCAAAGAGGACACAAATTCTGCTCATGTTTGAATAACCCTTGCCAACAAATTGATCCCATAGCAGCAGGGCTGTAGGGAGTAGTTTCAACGATTGAAAGGAAATATAAAGGGGAAAAAACTCAGTAAATGTATTTCCTCCTACTTAGAACCTAGGGTAGTTCACTTTAAAAAGAAAAAAAAAACTTTTACTCTTTCCTCTTTTTCCAAATGTAGCCCAAAAGGGCATTAGAGAACATCTGTAATTTACATAGAAGGGAGCAATGCCAAAGAAATGCAGATTCCACAGCTGTTAACCCAGGGGACAACTCAAATCAGGAAAATCTCTAAATAAGGTCTGAAAGACAGATGCTCTGCTAGAGGGCAGCTAACTTCCAAAACTAAGAGTACAGAGCGGGCACTTGGAATGCTAATGTCTGCCTTTCTGGAAAGCTACCTTTTGCCTTTATATGGGCAAAACAGAATAATTCATAATTTCTTTGCCAATAAAGATATACCCAAAGAAGACTAGCAACTTTGCCTTGCCACCCGTACCATATGAACCTAAGAAGAGATTCTCCTTGTCATTTTAAATACTTATCTTCTTCATCTACTCAATATTACATGGTGGTTAATAATGTTACCAGAGTAAAAGCTCCTAAACTGTGCAATATCAAAAGTTAATATACTTTCAGAAGATCTCTAATAGAATAGGCTTCAGAACCAAATCCCCTGGATTCAAACTCAGTTGCTCCATTTCCTGGGTTGTTTTGGTAAGTTATTTTACATTTATAGACCTCAGTTTCCCATCTGTAAAATGAAGATAAAATTACCTCCTCAGACAGCTGTTGAGGATTAGACAGTCAATACATTGATGCATATAGATGGAAATATTTCAGACACATTGGAAGTGTTCCGTAAGTCTTAGCTCCTACTATTAAGTCCCTACCTTATCAATTTACATCAAATCTATCTCTTTACTATGACTTTCAAAATTTGCATGGCACCCAGCATTAACTGATGTAGATTATACCCTGTGAATGCCTGACAGGCAGAAAAGGGTCTCAAGCTACAGCATGATGAATTTGCTGGCCTATTCACCATTAAATAGCTAGCAAATATTAATGACTCCATTGTAAAAATAGATACATTCAGACTTATGATTTGAAAGTTACAGGCTCAATACACCAACTCCATTTCCCTTGACTAGTAGTCCTCTTCCACATAATACATGTATTTACTGTAATGACTGACTAACTGCCTTTTGCGGAAACTGTCAATATTCTGCTTGCACAGCATCTGGAAGGATTAAGCAGGACACTAGGGAATTAAAAAATACAATTAAGTGAAAATTAAGAAGGAAATAGAAAGATGTGTTTTAAATACCTAGAATGGAGTTTCATTAAGCTTTCATACTTTTTCTTCTCCTTTTTTTGTTAGACCACTATTAGAGTTCTGTCCCTTTAACTGTCAAATCGTTTTCCATCTTACAAGTAATCTTTCTCCACAAAGGAGTCTTTTAAAAGTTATAAATAAAATACCCCAAATATTTTCTTTTTCCCACAAATGAGAACATTAGAACACTGACATTTTAATCTCTTCTGTACAAGAGTGAGTTGTGTCAACACAGTGCTCCCAGCTACAACACTGGGAAAAAAAAAAAAAAACAAGTTTAATTAAAGACAGAGAAGAAACTCATGTGAAGCCTAAGCCACTGAGATACAACGAAAGAGTTGTCATCTTCAGAGTCAGTTCTCTATGAACAAATCTCTTTGTTAGTGTCAGGAGAAAAAAAGACATAGGAAAGTGTGATGCTATAAAGGAAAAACATGGTGCTGTCAAATGTCAGCATTGAGACTAAGAACTAAAAAATAGTATTTATGTAGTACTTACTTCCAGAGTCTAAACACTACTCCTAACATCATAAAACATCTCTGAATATAAATAGATGCCTATTAACCTCATATATGTCGTAGAAGATTAAGCTGAAGCACAATAAGGGAAAGAAGCTTAGCCAAGATCGTAAGGTAAGAGTTTAATAACAACACATATTGCCCTTGCTGGATTTACTCCAGAATATTGGTATAATCCTTAAGCTTTAATTTGTAGTCTCATCACAGTGCTATTTTCCAAAATTAAGCCCAGCTCTAGCTACATTCTAGCAATAGCTTGTTTGCCTATGCCCTGCTTTTCTGCTAGGGCACTGTATCATCAGAGAAGCAGCACAGCACAATAAAAGAAAATAGGGCAGACATGCCAGGTTCCAACCTCTGCTTTGTCATTTCCTACCTCAGTAACTTTTGGGCAAATTACTTATGTGAGATTCTTTTTTTTCTTATGTACAAAACAGGAATGATATTAATTACTCAATAATATTACTACAAGACTTTACTGAGATAATATATGTAAAGTACTCAGTTCATTTCTTGGCACATATAGATGCTCCATAAAAAATATTCTTTAAGGGATCCCTGGTGGCACAGCGGTTTGGCGCCTGCCTTTGGCCCAGGGCGCGATCCTGGAGACCCGGGATCGAATCCCACATCGGGCTCCTGGTGCATGGAGCCTGCTTCTCCCTCTGCCTGTGTCTCTGCCTCTCTCTCTCTCTGTAACTATCATAAATAAAAAAAAAATTAAAAAAAAATATTCTTTAAAACTTCTGATTTTTATAACACTGACTCCTTTATTGTGAGTACATATTCCTTGTAACTACAACTTCTCTAACTCACCTTAGTGGGAAACCTTAGTATTAAGTATCAGTACCTGCTGGTCTACTCAGACACACACAACTAGTCTTTTTTGCAGCACAGAATTACATAGAATTCTCAGTACGGGCTCTTACATCAGAAGTACCTGCATTAACTGATCACGTTTCAATCCTAGCATTGATGTTAAGAGCTGTACAACTTTTGGCAGGTTACTTATCTGTGCCTCAGTTTCATCATTTCTAAAACAGGAAAATAAACATTTTGTATTTTTAGGGCTGCTGTAAAGATTAAATACATTAAATACACATAAAGCTATTAGGATACCTGTTCCAAGTATGGGCTCAAAAAACATATGCTATTACCTAACAAATATATCTATAAATGAATGTTATTTTATACTTATTGTAATAGTGTTAATTATTAATCAGAATTTATACAATATAAAGTTGTAGAGAAGAAGTGGAGTAAATATTTTGATGAATAGTCATAAACAAGTTAATAACAATACAAAGGGAAAAAAATGACAAACATGAGGTAGTAAGTGAATAAGAATATAGGAATTAATTAAGAATTAATCTAAGCTTTACAGAGGGCACTAAGCTGGATGAATTAGTAATGTAACGAAAAGAATACAATACGTAAGACTGCGTATTTTAACTGTATTAGGGACAGCATCATGGAGAAGATAGTACAAAGATTCAGACAGATGAGGAAGAAAAAATAGATCATTCAAAACAGAAAATCCACTTTGAGAATGATGATAAGTGGATCTCTCTCCTGGAATTGATAGTTTCAAAAGAGGATAGTTCATCAGGTGTTCTCAATTTCTTACCCACAGAGCTTAGCATGCACACATGCTATGGTGCTCATTAGATAGCTCTCTAAAAGGATGAATTCCAATTGTATTAAGTCTCAAAAGCTAGATTAAACAGCACTTCCTAACTGGTATGTCCAGGCAAACTCCTGTGCCTAGATTGGGTGACAAGTACACTGAAATGGTGACATTGGAGTCCAAACCATCCAGCTGTGAGATGATTTGCCTTCTACCCAACTGTACCAGAGAAATATCATTTTCTAAGGGTACCATGCCATAAGAAGTCGGCAAACAACAGGCTAAGAGTATGTTATTAGGCAATGTACAATGGGATGAAGATAAAAACGACTAAATAAGGAGGATATAATGTACAAAAGTTGTTGCTTAATCTGTGGAAGATCAATTAAATAAAGAAAAGACAAGTGACAAAAAGGACAATTCAAAAACTGCTATCATAGGCCTAAATTAGGGTAATAACAAAAGGCCTTCATTCAAAACAGGTTGTGTAAGAACAACTACGTAGAACTCAGTTTAGTTCAGTTCCACCAACATTTATTGCTGTCTGTTATATGTCAGCCACTCAATAGGCATTAGAGATTTTTTTTTTTTTTAAGATTTTTAAAATTTATTCCTGAGAGACACAGAGAGAGAGAGAGAGGCAGAGACACAGGCAGAGGGAGAAGCAGGCTCCCTGCAGGGACCACGATGTGGGACTGGATCCGGGAAACTCCAGGATCAGGCCCTGGGCTGAAGGCAGCACTAAACTGCTGAGCCACCCGGGCTGCCTGGCATTAGAGATTTAAATAATTGAAGACATAATTCCAATCAGGAATTTTTTTATTTTTTAAAAAGATTTTATTTATTTATTCATGATAGACTTAGAGAGAGCGAGAGAGAGGCAAAGACCCAGGCAGAGGGAGAAGCAGGCTCCATTCAGGGAGCCTGATGCGGGACTTGATCCTGGGACTCCAGGATCGTGCCCTGGACCACAGGCAGGTGCCAAACCGCTGAGCCACCCAGGGATCCCCAGGAATTTTTTTTAATTACAGAAAAAGAATTCCAGGTTTTTCTTAAAGCATTCTATTTGAGAAGAAAAGAAATACTAAGAGGTGTTGTATATTACAGTTTAAGTCAAAGTTTATGGGTAAGTTTTAGAGCATTGATATCATTGGGGGGCCATCATTCTGCCTACCAGTCGGACTATGAGAGAGTGGTACTACTCAATGTTTGAACCATGTAACTAATTTCCTTGTTTGGATTCCACATGTACAAGACAATTTATGATAATATTTTGGCTTGCCCTGTAATTTATGAGAATGTACTATTCAGGGGACAGTGTCCAATCCCCTAGGTGAATATATTTTACATTATACTTGTTTTCTGAGTTATATATTAGTGTCTTGTGAGTGCTATTAGAATGAGTCAAAATCTCTTAGTCCAAAAACTCTAGGACTCAGACAAAATCAATATTCTGAATCTTCAAGTTAAGGACCAAGTTAAGGGGGATATATTTAACAGGTCTATATCCATGATAAACAAACAAACAAACAAACAAAAAAACAAAGAAAAAACACACAAAAAAACCCACAAAATTTTGAAAATGTTTAAGAAACTATACATAATTATATATACCTAAAAATACAGTTTTATGTCATTCCTTTTAATTCACAAGACTTCTATCAACAAGACAATAGTCATGTGTTTCTGATTATACTGGGGATTTCAAATCAACAACTTTTAAAATTTGGATTACGCAGAGTGATGGTTGTAGGGCTGGAGTATTGGGGGAGAATAGGGAGAGATTGCTAATGATTATTGGGTTTCCTTTTGGGAAACAAACATTTTCTATAATTGATTGTGGTGATGGTTGCACAACTTTGGGTTTAACAAAAAATCATTGCATTGGACATTTTAAATGGGTGAACTATAGAGTATGTGGATTATATTTTAATAAAGTTGCTAAAAAATAATTGGGTCACAAAGAGAAGACAATGAGAGAAGGATCTAATTAAATGGGAAGGGAGAATCTTATCTAATTTGTGATTTTAATGAAGAGCCTTCCTTAATTTCTACTGCTTTCCTCCTTGTTCTTTACTTTATTTAGCTTTTTATAGATTCTGTTATTGGAAAGCTCACAACTTCCCACCCTTTTCCTTTCCTCTTTTGTGTTTTAGTTTACTTACCAATAATATACACATAGAACATATCTAATAAGCTTATTTCATAAACTATAAGTAACATGGAACATGAATGTGATGTTAACTTCCAATTCTCTCTACTAAGGAGTAAATATGGAAAGAGGAGACATTCCCATCCTGATCCTGTTTCAAATGCTTATGTATTATCACCCTGATTCTGTCTGTATTGTGTGCCAAGGATTCTCTGTATGCCCTAAATATCATTCCATGTGTCACAAGATTCATGCCTTCTTCTATAAAGATTCTCATAGTAAATTCAAAGAATTTTTGGTGTGATGTGAATGTGAAAATTTAGTTGACATCCTCCGTCTGCTCTGTTTTATAGTTAGAACTATTACAATGGCCAACAGTGACTCCACTGATTTGTACAATGCTACTGAATGCTCTCTCTGCATTTCCTTTTGCCTGAATCCTGTTTCTCAAGAGCAATGGTACTCCATTCAAACATCCAGAGAGCATAAAAACTGGCTGTCAGAAGTCACTACATAGTTATGCTTACAAATTAGAATGTTGGACAGTTTTTGCTTGGAGCTTACTTGCAGGTAATATGAAAATAATCAACTAAATTATTCCCAATGTCTTCTTTGGATAAGTGATCAAGCCATTTCAAAGAAAATACTTTCCTGAAACTGATACATTAAAGCTGTTCAGTTAAATTAATAAAATACCATGAACCTAGCCCATAATGGTAGATCCGTTATCCACCTTGAGATAGAACACTTCCTTCATTAAGAGTTTAATTTTTTTTTTTATTTATTTATGATAGTCACAGAGAGAGAGAGAGAGAGGCAGAGACACAGGCAGAGGGAGAAGCAGGCTCCATGCACCGGGAGCCCGACGTGGGATTCGATCCCGGGTCTCCAGGATCGCGCCCTGGGCCAAAGGCAGGCGCCAAACCGCTGCGCCACCCAGGGATCCCTCATTAAGAGTTTAGACAAAATGGTTTGGTTACTTTTCTCTGTGAGAGTTGTAAGAGATCAATCTCCACTTTAAAAATAATAGGAATAACCGAGGTTGCACCCCTACATTTGGGTATAACTATGTTTATAAACTGTGAATTCCACTGAATCACAAATTCATCACACTCTGTCATATGTTTCCATGCAACACAATTTTTTTCTCATATCATGGTATACCTAATTGTATAATGTAGATAAACGTGATGGTCCAAGAAGATGGATATATACAATCCACACTGTAGAGTGTAGTTTCCTTGCTCTTAAATAAGAATCAACAACTGACTTTGTAGAACAAACATACCATAAAATCAGGTCTTGATAAAAAAAACTACCTTTGTCAAATAGTTTATATTACTCATTTTGCCAGGTTTCTTTCTTTTTTTTCTAGATTTCATTTATTCATGAGAGACAGAGAGAGAGAGAGAGTCAGAGACATAGGCAGAGGGAGAAGCAGGCTCCATGCAGGAAGCCCGATGTGGGATTCAATCCCAGGACTCCTGGATCACGCCCTGGGCCAGAGGCAGGCATTCAACCGCTGAGCCACCCAGGTGTCCCTTTTGCCAGGTTTCTGCAAAAAGTGTTGCAGTTTCAACTGCAGTAAGTTTGTTAAGATTGTGTTGTTGTTGTTTTAATGCACCCACAAACTCAAGCCCATATTACAGGGATCCTTTCAGACAATCAAAAGCAGAATTTTCCAAGCAGACAGCTGTAGTTCATTAGATCTGCCATGAACCGTGAAAGCCACTTGCCAATAGTGTCGAAAGACTATTACTCATTTCAATCTTTCCAAAGAGGACAGATCTTTCTTTGACAAAACATTAGTGAAAAACTGAGCTTGGGGCTGTGACTGGAAAAGCTCAGCACACATGAATGGCAACTCAGTAGAGAAACTAAAGCTAAGCAGAGATAGCAGATGATGTTCTAGCCTTTCACCTTCACATACCAAGATTCCACCTAGATTCCAAGGGGAAAAAAAAAAACAAAAAACAAGGAATAACAACGCATTTGCAGCATGCATGATAATCGTACCACCTGACCTGACAGAACTGTCAATCTGAATGGCAAATTCTCTGCATATGATTGAGTTTTGTAAGCTCAGCAGCTCAAAACAGAGAAACTTAAGGGGCCAATCAAATCAGCTTTGAATGTCAGTGACTGTCCAAGCAACGTAGTTAATCAGAAAAATCAAGATCACACTCAGAGATTGTCCTTATTCAGCAATGACAAAGACAACCAAGGAGACTCCAGACATTTAAAATTCTATAGAATTAAATTGAATATAAGTATGCCCAGCCAGTATGTCAAAGACAAAAATAATATAACCATCTGGACAATCTGTGCAAATATTAAGTAATCTTGCTCTTCATAAGTTTTGAAATTTAGATAACTATTTGAAACTCAGCTAAAATTTAGCTAGGTAGATAGAGCCTGGTGTTCAGTTAGGCGTTAGCACTAATAAGGATTCCAGGGTACAGGTTAAATTCTATTGCTTGATCAAGGTGCTAGCTACATAGGTATCATTAAGTTATAAAAATTCATTGAGCTGTACACTTATAATATGTGAATCTTTGTGATCAAAGAAACTTCGTGATCAAAGACACATCATGTCCTCTAGTCAACTGCCCCATGAATTCAGTCTCCAAAAAAAGCAATACTATCAAATTCCCATTTGATCAAGATCATCGCAGCTTCACACGTACTTATTTTTCAGCTTTTCAAGCTAAACCATTTAGAGAGAGACTCAAGTTAGACATGTTAGACCAATGGAACATGTTTTATTATATTTGGGTCTATTATCTCATAACAGAGCTTTTAACAATGACAATTATTTCTTTTCTAAAGACCTACAAATGTATTTTTTAAGACAGTCCAGATAATCAGGATATTTCACTATTAAAAAGATCTACCAAACCACAATTCAGGCACATTGCTCTTTAATAGTCACAAAGTAGTTTGTGAAAAATATTTAAGATTGAGTACAATGTTTCAGTGGTACAGGACTCTCAAAATATGTGCTATTGATGGCAAATGCAAATCAAGAGATATACTAAGACTGCTGAAAGTACTTATGAAAGATCATGATGGGAAAAAGACTGAGACTCAAAGATGAATTCCAATTTTGCAAGACACTGGTAAAGATTTATATAAAAGTCTAAGAGATGCAAAAGTCTTAAAGCTATAGTTATTTAAAATTCTATATTAGTTTGCTATTTTTATAAGGTGGAATCATTTCTCAGCATCAGCTTAGTCTACTGTATCTACAACTAGAAACCTTAAAGGATTCTCTTCTCTTTTTATGAGCCAAGTGTTACACAAATGTGGGATTAAAAGAGCAAGAGACAAAAAAAACAAAAAGTATACTTTCAATACCAAAAATTCACATGTACAGTGTTATATATATACCATTAAAATATCAAAATTTTGATAGCTAGCAGTATGAGGCTGAGACAAGTAGTAACTGCTTTCATTTCTTCTGAAAACATTCAGTTACTTCCTAAATTTACCTAAATTATTAACAAGGCAGACCTCAGGGTGCCTGGGTGGTGGCACTGCTGATTAAGCGGCCCGACTCTTGGTTTTGTCTCAGATGGTGATCTCTGGGTCATAAGATCAAGCCCTGCTCAGTTCAGAGTCCGCTTGACACTCTTTCTCCTTCTCTCTCTGCCCCTACCCTGCTTGCTAGCTCTCTTTCTAAAATCAATAAATAAAATCTTAAAAAAAAAGTAAAGAAAAAAAAGAAGGCAAATCTCACATCAGATTGACTGCCTAAGGTATAGAAAATAATCTTACTGTTTACTATTTGTTTCTTTTAATAACACAGCAACAATTTGTTTTTATTTTTTTAAAGATTTATTTATTTATTTATGATAGACCTAGAGAGAGAGAGGCAGAGACACAGGAGGAGGGAGAAGCAGGCTCCATGCCGGGAGTCCGACGCGGGACTCGATCCCTGGGCCAAAGGCAGGCGCTAAACCGCTGAGCCACCCAGGGATCCCCCACAGCAACAATTTTAAATCTGACTCTAGTAAAGAAGCATTCTTCTTCCAAGATGAACATTTACATAAGCTACTATAGCTTACAATTAATATAATGGGTCAAAATTCTGAGAAAGAAAAATGGTTAAATTTGATCTTAACCTTCAGTTAAGATACATTTTTATGCCTATCAAATATTAGTGGCTATGCAGTGCTCATTTTTACCACATTTCAAAAGTTATGTCTTGGGGTAGCCCGGGTGGTTCAGCGGTTTAGCGCAACCTTCAGCCTAGGGCGTGATCCTGGAGACAAGGAACAAGTCCCATATCAGACTCCCTGCATGAAGCCTGCTTCTCCCCGTGTCTCTGTGTCTCTGCCTCTCTCTCTCTCTCTCTCTCTCTCTCTCTGTGTCTCGAATGAATGAATGAATGAATGAATAAATAAATAAATAAATCTATCAAAAAAAGTTATGTCTTTTAACATGTATTTTTAGCAAATGAATAGCATAGAGTAATCAGCCCAAAGTTCAAGTCAGTTTCTAATATTAAACAGGATTTCAAAGGAATCTTTAGAGCTAAATTAGTAGCCTAATATTTCCAAATAACCAAAAGTTAAATTAACTATTAGTTGAGCTATATGAAATTGCCATTGCTATAGGTCAAAAAGTTAAATCTTGGCAATTTTGTGTGGCTTAACCTCATAAGTTTTTTAGACAGTTCCAATTCTATAGAAGAGCAAATATACACAAAAAATGTTTATATCATGCGCAAATACATGTGAAAAAGTGTTTCCGAAGAAACAACTAAATTTAATTGTACAAAGAGAAATAATAGTGGGCTTTATGAAAATGGGGGGAAAAAATCAGGTAGTTCAACAGGTTACTGAAATCCTGGTGGTGATCGATAAATCGACTTCTGCTTCACCTTTTATGAAGAGGCTGTACTTAGCAAATCACTGTGTAAGCTGCTTCAATAACAGCACTCCTGCTATCAAGTTTACTTGCAATGATTCCAACAAAGAAATTAATTTCTTAGATGACAAGAAAAGGTTATCTGAAACAGGGAAAACACAGGAGACTAAGCTTTCTGCTAATAAAACAGACAAATATCAGTCTAGGCGCTGAATTCAGAGCTGTTTTAAGCTCTGCAAGATCTGAAGTCCCTGTAGCCTAACTACTACCATTACTTTAGACACATATACATCTACCTATACACACATACTCATACTATATATATATATATATATATATATATATAGCCCCTGTTTATATTTTAGTAAAGTTCCTAGTTATAGCACCAAAAGTTCCATGATCCAGAAACCCAAGCCCGGGCAAACTGGGATTATTGAAAACCCTAATCTACAGCCACAACTTGCATGTGCATGTATGCTTTAACTTGCTTTAAGTTAAAAACTTAAACTTGCTTTATTGATAACTATATCAATAAAATAGGTAACTGGCAATGATCAAATCTGAGAAAGTGAAAACTGCCATTTATCATCAGACTTATTCATTCTGAAAAGGTTTCATGCTTAAATCATATTCATAGAGGTAAACATTGGTAACCTATTACAATTATTCTATGTTATAAATATGAGGAAAATCTCTGTAGCATTCATTAGATCTACATACCTCTTACCAATGATGTAACCTTAAGAAAACTGCCTAACCTCTTTAATTCTTTATTCCCTAGTATGTAAAATAGGGATAATAGCACTTATCTCATAGGGTTTTCATGAGTACTAAATGATGTAATGTATATAAAATCTTAGTACAACACAGTAGCATAAAATTCTCGATAAATGTTACTATTATAGTTGCTAATAGTGTTATTGTACAGTTAAGAATTTATAAGTGCTTTGAAGGTAGCAGTCACCTATTCTTATCTCCTTTGGTGGAAACATTTTGTACTAAAAATAATTTATTTCCTTTTGTAATATTTAGATTTCCAGAATTATTGTTTCTAACTGTAAAAACTATGAGAATCTTGAGTAGTTTAAAAGAAAGAGTGCTTTTATAATAAGATTAATTACTACTTTATATGGAATTTCTTTCTATTATTGAATTTCAACCTCAGATGTAATAGTGCAAGTAAAGAATAAAAATCAGAGCTCCTTGCCCCCTAACTTTAATAAAATATCATACTTAATGGGCTGAAATATAGATGATAAAGTTGTATGTGTGCTAAAAAGAACAAGTGTAAACATTAAATCAAAATAGAGTCAAATTAGATTTTAGAGTTCAAGGAAACCTTTTAAAATCATCTAGTCCAATGCCCTCATTTTATAAATGAGACCCAAAAAAGGTAATTTGTCCAATGTCATATGGCCAGAATCAGAGACAGTACAGTAAGTCAGGTTTCCTGCTATGTACTCTATTTTCAATATGCTTCTCTCCAAATCATAAGTGAAAATCATGAGACGAATTCCTATTTCAAAATTTCTAATAAAAACCATCTTTAAATACACAATGATAATTAAGAGGTGTGATGAGAAGGCTGAGGAAAAATAACTAGAAAAATGTAGTGGAAAATACACTTTGAAGTCAACAGATCTTGTTTCAAATGACATCTCTGTCACTCCTTTACTCTGTGTCAATGGGCAAAGTACTTACCCTATCTGAGCTTCAGATTCTTCACTTGTAAAATGGGGATAATACCACCTAGAACAAATAAATAGATTATAAGAAGGATTAGAATTGCACAATAAGGGCATCCCCAGTGGCTCAGCAGTTTAGCGTCGCCTTCAACCCAGGGCGTGATCCTGGGGACCCCGGATCGAGTCCCATGTCAGGCTCCCTGCATGGAGCCTGCTTCTCCCTCTGTCTGTGTCTGTCTGTCTGTCTCTGTCTCTCATGAATAAATAAATTAATTTAAAAAAAAGAATTACACAATAGTATAATTCCGATAAAAGCTGGGAGTCACACTGCCTATACTAGAGTCCCAATTTTACAACTTCCTTGTTGTTTGACCAGTTATCAAACTTCTTTGAGCCTGGGAAGTACTTTAACAAGAATATGATGGCACATAAGAAATACAAAGAGTTTTAGTGTTATCAATATTACATATGAATCTTCTGCCAGTAAGTGGGTAGTGAATCATAAAAACAACCAATACAACTATTGATAATAATAAAACATCTGCTTTTACAAGTAAAACAGATTTTGACAAAGTCAACATGTTATATAAAAATTGATGCTATCTGTGCTAAAGTATGCCCATACCCTGAAATGTGTAAAAAGTTTATAAGATTGAAAGTGTCAAATTCAAAGAGTACAAAAATTAAAATCTATCAAGCAAATAATCATTCTGTAGTGACATATTTAAGAAAAGTGTGGCTTTCAGGGTTTTGGACTTTAAAATGCTCCATTCACAAGTCAGAATAATATAGGATAAAGTCAGAAATTAGGTAATAGCAGAAGATTTACAAAATATGAAGTAAGGCTAAAATTATAGCAATGACACATTAGAAAACCTAGAGGAGACTGTGTGAGAAGAAACTGTCAGCTTTGGAAGACTGTGTCTATTACAACATGTTTTTCATAAACTCCTAATCAAAAATATAATAAAAGAAAAAGAAACAGTGGAAATTCACATCCAACACATTACCATTTAAGAGAACCAATTCCCAGGTGATTAGAAAAGAGCTATCTATACTTACCTGGCAGGGGAGATACCATGATCACGAAAAGAGCTATCTGAACTGGATGAAAGACATGATTTCTAAATTCAAAGGAAAATTAAAACCACAAAGTTTAAACAAACAGCATGAAAAAAAAAATGCCTCACAAAATGAAAAGGAATAATTTAGTTTCAGCTTTCTCTTTACAAAAATTCTATTTTTAGGTAAGATACAGTGGTTTAAGATGCTACCATGTCTTTAAGCTCCATTTGGTAGGGAAATACCTGTGTTGGCTTTGCTATTTCCAAAGGTAAATAGGAGGTTTTGCATTGAAGTTACAATGTGGACTACTTCAGAGTAACCTCATGCCAAAATGGCACATTTCTGAGGGATGCAAAGGTATTCAATAAAAAGCTTTTAAAGGCATATTTTTAAACTTGCAGCAGGAAAGCTTTTCTGTGTCAAGACAGTAATTCTTTTAACAGCATTGATCAAAATGTCATTCCTTTATGAGTGTACAATACCTTTTAATGGCATACAACAAGCCATTAGGGTTATACACCTCTGTATAGCAGACAGCTTACTGGAAAAAAGGGAACACTGGCCAAGATACAGTCAGTAGGTTTTATGCTTCTAATAAGTGATCTTTTTCCCCCTAACTGCTTCATTCTCAAGTCCTCAACTATCCAAAGATTAAGTGTAAGCTCTCTTCTGTAATTTAGAAGCGCTTGCAACAGAGGTCTAAACTGCAAGGTCTAAACTTTAGCTTTGTAGATACCATATGATGGCTTTGAAAACAGTCTCTCATCCAGGGCCAGCAAGAAATTATTTCTGAAGATTAGAAAAGAATGATGGTTTTGTTTATTTTGCTACTTTGTGAGAAAGAAGCAAGTAAAAAAAAAAAAAGAATGTCATGAGATTATCACTTTTCGAATTTATTTACAAAGCCAAATACTAAAGGAATATTCAAGTTATGTATTACTCTACCACAGAATATCTCTTTAAATCAACTAATAGGGGGTGCCTAGGTGGCTCAACGGTTGAGTGTCTGCCTTTGGCTTAGGGTGTGATCTCGGGATCCAGGATTGAGTCCCACTTCAGGCTCCCTACAATGAGCCTGCTTCTCTCTCTGCCTCTCCCATGAATGAACAAAATAGAATCTTAAAAAAAAATAAGTCAACTACAGTGATTACATAATCTTTGATAGAAGGAAGCTATTTAAAAATTATCTTAAAATACGTCCTTGTCCTTGGGGTATTCTTCTTTAAAGAAAGATAAAATAAATTCTGAAACTATCTAGAAAATAAACATGGGGCGTCTAGGTGGCTCAGTCAATTGAGCATCTGACTCTTGATTTCCACTCAGGTCATGATATCAGGACCCTGGAATGAAGCCCTATGTTGGGCTCCATGCTCTGCAGAGAGTCTGCTTAAGATTTCCTCTCCCTCTCTCTCTCTCTCCCCCTCCCTCCCTCTGCCCCTCCTCCTGCTTGTGCTTGCTCTCTCAAATAAATATTTTTTTAAAAAAGAAAATTTACGTATATAAGTATACAAACTCATAAAAAACTTTCCATCAATTTACCAAATTTTTAACCATCCAGGAAATGGAGAGGTAAGGGGTGCAAAATTAGAAAGGGGGACTATTCCGGCTTTTCATGTTAAGCCTTTACTTACTTTTCACTATTAAAGTAAAACTTAAGTACAAGTAAATTTTTGAAATTACAGAAATATCTCAGATAAATTGATTGTAACATACACCTCGACCTTTGGAAAACTATTTAAGAGCTTCATAGAGCCTAAAAAATATTAGCAATAACAATTACAATCCTGCATCAAAAAAGTAAAACTCCAGGACACCTGGGTGGCTCAGCGGCTGAGCATCTGCCTTTGGCTCAGGGCGTGATCCCTGGATTCAGGATCAAGTTTCATGTCGGGCTCCTTGCATGGAGCCTGCTTCTTCCTCTGCCAGTGTCTCTGCCTCTCTGTGTCTCTCATGAATAAATAAATAAAATCTTAAAAGAAAAAGTAAAACTCCAACTTAACAGACAATACCAGATGTATTTCCAAACCTTTTGCCTAAAAGCAAAGTTTAAAAAGTAGAAAAAACTGTTTCCTTTTTTTTCTTTTTTAAAAAGATTTTATTTATTTATTCACGAGAGACCACACAGAGAGAGAGGCAGAGACACAGGCAGAGGGAGAAGCAGGCTCCATTGAGGGAGCCTGAGGTGGGACTCAATCCTGGGTCTCCAGCATCAGGCCCTGGGCTGAAGGCGGTGCTAAACTGCTGAGCCATCAGTGCTGCCCCGAAACTGTTAGCTTTGAAAAGTGTGAGTGTATGGATATGTGTGGTAGTGTAGTGGGAACAAAGTGGCACCCCCAAAAAGGAAGTTCTTATTAATGGCTTTACAAATTTTATGATCAAGCAGAAGTTTGTTTCAGGCAATATTGAGAACCACAGTATGTACACCAACTATCACTGAAAACAACTAAAAATGCACGGTAATATACAAAAATACCTTCTTAAAAGCATCCTAGTTCATGAGAATAGTAAGAAGTTATCAACTCAAAATCTAAGTGAAAGTGGAACTCAGAAAAATCACAAGGAGATTTTGTTTTTAAGAATATCTGGTCAACCATTTTGACCCAAAACTTACAGACCTTATTTGGGATGAAGGTTAGAAGACAAACATGAACACCACCTAAGAGCCTCACATGAGACTCTCGTCCTATGAAGCTGGGAACTCAAAGGGTCACCCCCTCAATGTGAAG
This sequence comes from Canis aureus, assembly GCF_053574225.1. Taxonomy (NCBI): domain Eukaryota; kingdom Metazoa; phylum Chordata; class Mammalia; order Carnivora; family Canidae; genus Canis; species Canis aureus. The sequence goes on along the minus strand of NW_027554410.1, from coordinate 374,585 downwards.
GCCATCAGGAACCTGGGCCTGAGGGACTGTAAGGACAGTTGTCTTGGCAATGAGCAAAGCAGGGAAAACATAAAACCACAAGGTGTTGTAACCACAACCTTGGAACTCAAGTAAATATACATGCTAAATTCTTATCACCAGAATGGATCCAAAAATAAATAAATAAGTAAATAAACATAAACTGGTACATAACTGGTAGTGTCCCCAGAAGCGAGATTGCAGCAATCGCAAATGTTATCTGGTAGAACAAACTATTAAATACATAAGTAAACAAGGCACCGTGAAAGAGAACCAGCAAAAATGAACTTATAAGGATTTCATTTCTTGGAATTGTCAAAAACAGATCATATACATATATTGAAAACAATTTTTAAAGTGTAAACATTTCACAGAACAGAAAATTAAAAATAAATGACCTAGAATATTCAAAAGACATCTATACAAATTAAATACACAATAATTAAAATTTAAAACTTGGTGGAGAGGACATGGCAGATTATCTTAAATGAGGCTTTTTCAATAAAAAGAACTAGAAAAAGAAGCTCAACTTTCAGCATCAGTTCTCTTAAGTCATTGCCAATACTCACTTAGGAGGCTGAATAAAATTGTTAACAGTATCACAGACTGGGGGGGAAATTTTTGAGGTTGGATACTGATAGTGTAACAGAAGAATGAAACCCAGCTATATATCAGCTCAATCTCAGGTTTTATGGAGTTTAACTGTCCATATGCTACCTACTATCAGAAGCAAAACAAAAAACCTTGGGGAAGGTTAGTATCATTCAGATCTTCCAAACATTACATCCAATGTCTCACATTCCATTCACAATTACTAGGCATATCCAGAGACAAAACCACAATAAAATTTAAAAGAAAAGAAACAGATCTACAGGATATACAGGTACTAGAGTTATTAGATGTGCACTTCAAAATACCTTTGATTGGGATGCCTGGGTGGGTCAGCAGTTTAGTGCCTGCCTTCAGCCTAGGGCATGATCCTGAAGTCCCAGGATCAAGTCCCACATCAGTCTCCCTGCATGGAGACTGTTTCTCCCTCTGCCTGTGTCTCTACCTTCTGTGTCTCTCATGAATAAATAAATAAAATCTTTGAAAAAAATAGAAGACCCCAGTTTCCCAATAAAATAAGAACCACTACTTAAATCTGATATCTCCACATAACCTTAATCTGTAAAAATAAAGTGAAAAAAAAAACCCCTCAAAATATACAGCATAACTAAGAGATAAAGACTAGCATAATCCATAGAATCTATGCTTTAAAAAGAGAGATAAATAAAGATCATGTAGAAGAGAAGACAAAGTGACAAAGTACAGATAAAATAAGAACCAGGAAGTGGGAAATCCTTAAAATAGGTTTAAGACCTGTTAGATCCAGCACTGGTTACTGTGGAGTCAAAAAGAAGAGGTTTGTAATCACAAGAAACAGAAGTGACAGTCTTGAGAAGTACCACTTCTAGAGGAGACAAAGAAGTGGTACTTCTTGGATGTTTGGTGGTAGAGAGAAAGAAGAAAACAATAATGGTCCTACAAGTATAAAAAAGAAGCAGAAAATAAGAGGATTCAAACCCTGTCACTCTCCAAAACAAATGCACCACAGATTCAAGATATTTCATTATAGTAACAGAAGGGACAGCTTTTGAACTAAGAAATCTTGTAAACCCTTTAACCATTTTCACTATGAACTATTATTGCTGCTCAAGAAAAATTAAATTTCATAACTGATATGGCAACAACTGTAAATAGGTTTATAAAAGGAAACAGAAAATAAGACCAAAACTCTTCAGCCAATGAACACTACTCTCCAAGGAAGAAGGGAAGGAAGGCAGACAGACAGACTGTAAGGTAGAGATAACTATAATACTATCTCAGCCTGAATTATATATTGTTAAATGGTATTTACAAGTATTGAGGGAAAGACCCTCAAATCAAACATTCAGTAATTCAGAACAAAAATGGGCTCTAAATCTTCACATTAGAAGATGTGAAATGAGAGATATCTGGTCTAATAAAAGAAACTGAGGAGACAAAAGCCATTTTAGAAATGAAGAATAAATTATAAATGACTCAAGAGAAAATTGAATTGAATGAAAATACAGTAAGAGGCACTGAATGAAAGGATGAAAATAGCAAAAGAACAAAATGAAGACTGTAATAAGAATCAGGGAAAAACTGTTAATATACACGAAAGAGAAAGAGGATCCAACACACATAAAATTGTAGAGCTAATATTTAAAACTTGAATATAAAAAAAAGATAACCAGAAATAAAAAAACATGAATGTATATATTAAAAAGGCCTATGAAAGATCTCAGAAATTGACACAAATACTCTATTCTAGGATGTATCCAATACATAATTGGACTTTAAAGGTAAAACTGCACTGGAGGGTATTATGCTGAGTGAAGTAAGTCAATCGGAGAAGGACAAACAGTGTATGTTCTCATTCATTTGGGGAATATAAATAATAGTGAAAGGGAATATAAGGGAAGGGAGAAGAAATGTGTGGGAAATATCAGAAAGGGAGACAGAACATAAAGACTCCAAACTCTGGGAAACGAACTAGGGGTGGTGGGAGGGGAGGAGGGCGGGGGATGGGATTGAATGGGGGACGGGCACTGGGGGGGGGCACTTGACAGGTTGAGCACTGGGTGTTATTCTGTATGTTGGTAAATTGAACACCAATAAAAAATTAATTTATTAAAAATAAATAAATAAAGGTAAAACTGCAAACCCCCACATACCCCACAATTTCAACATATGGCTCCTAAATACTTTTGATGAGAGTCACATAGCCCTTGTCACTGTTAAAGAAACCCATAAAATTGCCTTAGGAAAGAACAGAAAATTGTCCCCTGAAAAATCTGTGGGATGCTGTTCTTCCAAAGATAACAAACAAAAATGTGCAAGGTTTACCAGAAAAAAAATAACAGTTTGTAGCTTAGTAATAGTTACAGGATATAGAACTTCTGCCTTTGTACTCCAAAAATATATTACTAAGGCAATACGCAGAGAGTATTTTGAAGTTCTAGTCCCCTAAAGTAGAATGAACAGTTCCCTAAAGCAGAATGACAACCTTAGTATAGCCATCACATCAAAACCCCATAGGGAGATGCCAGGAGGAAAAAGATGATCAAGAAAATAAATACTATAGGACTTAATACCTAATCAATCACCATGGTTCAAAATCCTGAGAACATTATCCTGAATTTTCAGCCTTTAAAAACCTCTGCTTATTAGTCATCGGGGATTCAAAACCTTTGAACATTAGCTCCCTGTTCTCCTGGGTGGCACCACACCAATAAACAGCCTATCTTTCTTCACTGTAGAAACTCAGTATCAAATTTTATTCGCTTGCTGCTCATTGGGTGGATGAACTCTCATTTGCTTCAGTTACAAAGGTAAAAAAAAAAATCTTCTGAGGTCATTTACAAAGGAAGCAAAATCAAACTGGTATCAGACTGCTCAGCGGTAACATACAAAGAAAGTTATTAGGAGAGTAGGAATCAAGTTTTTTTTTGTTTTTTTTAAGATTGTATTTATTTATTCATTAGAGATAGAGATATAGGCAGAGGGAGATGCAGGCTCCCTGTGGGGAGACCTATGTAGGATTCGATCCCATGACCCTGGGATCAGCTCATGACCTGAGCCAAAGGCAGATGCTCAACCACTGAGCCACCCAGGTGCTCAAGTTATTTTATTTAAACTGACAAACAAAACAATGAAATTCTAAGTGAGCGCCAAGAAGATAACTGAATTAAGGACATTATAAATAATAGCATAAAATAACCACTAGAACAAAAATATAAACCTTTCAAATACCAAAGAAAATATAAAACGGGGTACAATAAAAATATACTATATATAAAGAAAACATAATATGCACAATATATAATGTGTTAGTATAGAGATTACACATAAAGATTTAACTATCTTTAAGATACTTTCAAATTAACTCAGTAAAATTCAACTCTTCAATATATTGCTGAAACTCATCTAAAATAAAGCGATTCAGGGCAGCCCCGGTGGCTCAGCGGTTTAGTGCAGCCTTCGACCGGGGCATGACCCTGAGACCCAGGATCGAGTCCCGCATCGGGCTCCCTGCATGGAGCCTGCTCCTCCCTCAGCCTGTGTCTCTGCCTCTCTCTCTCTCTGTGTCTCTCATGAATAAATAAATAAAATCTTTAAAAAAAAAAAAAATAAAAATAAAAAATAAAATAAAATAAAGCGATTCAAAAAGTAAAAATATAGGGTACAAAGGTCTTCAAGGCAAATGAAAAAAATAAGTAGGTGTTTTAGTTCTGATATTAGACATGGTAGAGCTGAGCCCCCAAAACATTACATACTAAAAAACATTTTATGACCTAAAGACCACATGCAAAATATACTAGTTATTAATATCTACACACCAAATAACATGGCAACTACTTTGATAACATGAGTCCAGGAGAAATAAAAATGCAAGAAAGAAACTAAACAGAAGACCTCAATATACCAAAACTCAGTATAAGACAAATGTACAAAAAATTTCTTTAAGAAGTCATAAACTAAACAAAGCTATGCCAGTATCTAGATTTTTAAGCTCCCACAACAAATACTTTCCTTTCCAAGTGTACATGAGACATTCACAAACATTGACCAAATATTATGTCTCAAAGAATACTTCAATATGTTCCATAAAGTAGAAACAATATAAATAGTGTTCTCTGATCCCATATAATAGAAGTAGAAAATTAAAACAAAATAAAAAGGGTCTTCCACGTGATAACTTTAGAACTATCCAGCAAAGTCTTCAATGACAGCATGTGTTATTTTATGTAAAAGACACTAGACACAAAATAGCACATACTTGTAAATGAAGTTCAAAATGAGGTAAAATGAATTGATGTTAATCAGAGCATTTAAGAAAAAAAAAGATATCCCAACTGGAAAATACATAAAATTATCTCTGTTCACAGATGATGTGATCTTTTATGTAGAAAACCTTACAGATGCCACAAAAAAATTTAGAATAAAAGAATTCAGCCAATAGGATACAAATCAACACACAAAAGTTAGATACATCTATACACTAAAAATGAATAATCTAAAAAGTATGAAAACAATTTCATTTATAATAGCATCAAAAATAATAAAACATTTAGAAATTAACTGAGAAGATTAAAGATTTGTACAATGAACATTACACAACAATGCTGAAATTAAAGAAAATACAAATGAATGAAAACACATCTCATGCTCATGGATTAGAAGACTTAATACTGTGTTAAGATGTCAATACCACCCAAAGTGATCTACAGATTCAGTGCAATCCCTATCAAAATCCCAATGATGTTTTGGAAGAAATAGAAAAACTCATCCTAAAATTTACATGGAATCTCAAGGGACTTCAAATAGTCAAAACAATCTTGAAAAAGGAGAACAAAGCTGGGGACTCACACTTCCTGATTTTAAAAAGAAGACTCAAAAATCAAAACAAGAAATGGAAAACAATACAAAAGATAACCACAGAAATACACAGTGTGACAACAAATTATAATAAAGACATATACTAACAAATTAGGTAACTTTGGTCAAACGACTTTTACAAGGGTAGCAAGACCACTCAATGGGGAAAGCACAGCCATTTCAACAAATGGTGCTGGGAAAATTGGATATCACATGTGAAAGAATGAAACTGGACCTTACCTAACCATATATAAAAATTAACTGAAAAGGGATTAAAGATCTAAATCTAAGACCTAAAATATAAAACTTAGAAGAAACAGGGCAAAAACTTCATGACATTTGATTCGGCAATGATTTCTCATATATGACAACCAAAGGCACATACAACAAAAGATATATAAATCAGACTTTATGAAAAATATAAAATTTGTGCAACAAAAGACACTACCCACAGAATAAAAAAGCAACCCATAAAATAGAATATTTGCAAATCACTAATCTAATAAGGAATTAAAATTCAGAATGTAAAGAGAACTTCTGAAATACAACAACAAAAGGACAAACAACCTGATTCAAAAATGGGCAAAGGACTTGAATAGATATTTCTCCAGAGAAGGTATATAAATGCCCAATAAGTACATGAAAGGATGCTCAGTATCAGGAACCACTAGGAACTAGGGAAATGCAAGTCAAAACTATAATGAAAATACCACCTCACATCTATTAAAAGGACAACTATCAAAAAACAAAGAAAAAAAAAGAAAATAACAAGTGTTGGTGAAAGGTGGAGAAATCAGAACTCTTGTACACTGTTGGTAGAAATGTAAAATGGTACAGCCACTGTGGAAAACAGTACGGCAGTTCCTCAAAAAATTAAAAATAGAATTTCCATCTAATTCAGAAATTCTACTTCTGCATTTATACTGAAAAGAATCGAGAGCAGGGTCTTGAAGAGTTATTTGTATACCCATGTTCACAGCAGCGATATGTACAATAGTTAAAACACGGAAGCAACTGAAGTGTCCATCAACCAATGAATGAACAGGCAAAATGTGGTTTATACATACAATAGAATATTATTCAGCCTTAAAAAGGAAATTCTGCAATATGCCACAACATGGATGAACCTGGAGGACATTAAGTGAAATAAGCCAGTCACATAAATACAAATACCATATGATTCCACTTATGTGAGGTAGATAGTATACACACTATATACAGCAGTATATACATATATAGTAGTCAGAATCAGAGACAGAATATAGAATGACAGTTGCCAGGAGCTGGAGGAAGGGGGAAATAAGTTATTGTTCAATGGGTATAGCATTTCAGTTTTACAAGAGGAAAAGAGTTTTGAAGAGGGATGGTGGTGGTGATAGTTGGAGAACATTATAAATGTATTTAATGCCACTAAAGTGCATGCTTAAAATGGGTAAGATGATAAATTTTATATTATGTATAGTTTACCACAATAAAAAAAAATTTGGAATAAACCTCATTGATGCCGATAATAATGAGAACATTGTAGTTATCTCTGGGAAGATAAGTGGTAATAATTGGGAATGAAACAGGAACTTATGGGATGCTGAGAATGTTCTATATCTTGATCTAGATGTATATATAAATGCCAAAAACAATAAAAAATGTTCTGAACTGTACACTTAAGATTTGTGCACCTGACACTCTACCACATGTCAAACAACCAAAACAATAAAAAATCATGGACACTTCATCAAAAAAGAAACCTAAATGGCCAGAAAACATAAATATGTTCAGCTTCATTAGATACCAAGGAAATGCCAATTAAACTACTACTATAACTGCTGCAAGATTAATACACTATTTTAAAGATTTTATTTATTTATTCATGAGAGACACACAGAGAGACAGAGACATAGACAGAGTGAGAAGAAGGCTCCCTGTGGGGAGCCTGATGCAGTACTCAATCCTAGGACCCCAGGATCACAACTTGGGCTGAAGGCAGACACTCAACCTCTGAGCCACCCAAGTGCCCCAGATTAATACACTATTTGATTGATTGATTAATCATCTCAACTGATACACTATTTGTGACAGTGCAAATTGGTACAATCATTTTGGAAAACTGTTATGTGCTTAGTAAACTAAAATATACAATTCTCTCAAAAAGTTGCTTGGCTTATGTAATTTATTTCAGTCAGGTCGTTAGTCCAGTAGCCACAGTTCTTTTCTAGACATGCTTAGGGGTTTTTTTATGTCTTTTTTTTCTGACCCCATAGATTCCGTCTTTCTTCCTATTTGTATCTTAGGCCTATCAAGGATCAGAAGCAGAGACTTCTCTGTAAGATTCCGTTGAATTGAAAGAAATTCAAAAGATACCATACCTCCATGGTTGAACTTCACTCTGAGACATCTTGATAAATTTTGATACTTTATCAATGAGTGTAACATTGTGGAAAGATTTCATTTATACAAGTGTAGCAAGCCTATTACCTTCCTTGGTAAATTAATTGAGATCTTGTCCTATTCCACAGGCATGGAATATTTCCAGATCTTACAGCACTAACTTATAAATTTTGTGTCATTGTTCACAAAAAGGAAGGTGGACATCACTGATAACCTCAAGACCTCTGAAAATCCTCTTTCATAAAAAAAATGACAGCATTAACAGAAACTATTAAACTTTTTCAGAATGCTAGAAATTAACCAAAGGCTTGCAGCAGTTCAGGGAATGATTATTCAAGAAAAACAGCCAAATCTCCTTAACAACAAATGAGTTTTGTAGCATTTTAAGTTGCCCTATGGCCATCTGTGCAAAAGTGCAAAAAGTGCAAAAGATGTGAACAGATACTTCATCAAAAAAGATATACAGATGGCAAAAAAGATGTGGGACTCAATCCCAGGACTCTGGGATCATGACCTGAGTCAAAGGCAGATGCTTAACTGACTGAGCCACCCAAGCACTCCAAATATCTATTTTTTAATATAAATTGGTTCCATGTATACTCTTAGAAGTCTCATGATGGCAGATAGTTTTAAAGCTTCTTTAACCTGAAGAAGATTCAGTGAGTTGTATATATTGTTCCAGATAGATCTTCATTGGTAGAGAACAAAAATGCATGCTATATAAGTTAAAATAAAAAAAAAAACTACCTGTAGTTTTTAAATGTGAGAATAAAACTAGCAAACTGTAATAAAGTGTCATCTTTATAGAATGACGATTGAGAAATCACATCTTTATTTCTTTTATTTTTTTATTTTTTATTTTTTTATTTTTTAAATTTTTATTTATTTATGATAGTTACAGAGAGAGAGAGAGGCAGAGACACAGGCAGAGGGAGAAGCAGGCTCCATGCACCGGGAGCCCGATGTGGGATTCGATCCCGGGTCTCCAGGATCACGCCCTGGGCCAAAGGCAAGCGCCAAACCGCTGCGCCACCCAGGGATCCCCACATCTTTATTTCTATAGCAGCTACAAGATACTTGTTGCATGAGTTTAACTCCAGACCATATAATTAAAATGTCTGCATTCACCCTTCCATTCTCAAACATCTCTTAAGCTTAGAATCTCAGACAGTTGTTAACCAGTACTATTTAATGCCTGAATTTCTGTTGTTCTTACTCTTTTGGGAGATGGTGATGTCTTTTTTGAGATGCTGATTTTATTTTTAGTAAGTCAACTTAACAGTGACCTCAGTTCCTCATCTATGAAAGAAGAATAATTGTTATCAAAAGAAACAAATGAGATAACTAGAAGATGATAAATGTTAGTTTAGCTGTTGCTTTGCTATTACTATTCCTGCTTATTATTTTTTTAAAGCAATGATAACTGCTTTTGAGAGTAAGGTCAAATACTTAGAAAAGTCACTCTAAGGAATCTTGAGGATTCCACATAAAAACAAATGAGACTCCTTTAGGGTATTTGTCATAAATTGGCTATTCACTACTATAGAAACACGTCTTAGGATTTTGTTTTATTCCTTTCTTCCTTAAATCTAAATTTCCTTCTCCTTTCTCTATATAAGGACACTCTGTCACTGGATTAGGGTCCACCCTAAATCAGTATGATTTTTTTTTTTAAGATTTACTTATTTATTAATGAGAGACAAACAGAGAACAGCAGAGACATAGGCAGAGGGAGAAGCAGGCTCCATGCAGAGAGCCCGATGTGGGATTCGATCCTGGGACTCCGGGATCACGCCCTGAGCCAAAGGCAGATAGACGCTCAACCGCTGAGCCACTCAGGCGTCCCGATCAGTATGATCTTAACTTCGGTTACATCTGCACAGTCTTTATTTCCAATAGGGTCACATTCACAAATACCCGGGATTAGGACTTGAACATATTTTTGAGGGAGGTATCATTTGATCCAACATAGAGAATATCACTAAATTAAAGAACCTGTACAGAATTTGTATAATCCCTGTCCATGTTCTGCAGGTCTGGGTTTCTGGAAGTCTCTTGGAATTCCTGTTTTCTTCATTTATCTCTGTGGGTAGTGCTTTTTAAATAACCCTAGCCCTCTGAACTCACAGCTTCTACAAAGTCCTTTCTTTATAAAGGGGCAAAAGGCTTGATGGTATAGTTTGAATAAATTCCTTTTCTATTTGTGAACAGGGATCAAATTTTTAGTATTCCCTGATACTAGAATGGGCTCTGATATCAAACACCCAGAAACCACCCAAGTATCCTCTTGTTTCACATGTGTAATCTGTTTGTCTGGGTACCTTCTGATTATCTTATAACTGAGCTCCTATGCCATGTAAGAAAGATCTCATGTTCCTATTATCCAACATCCTTATATTTTTCTCCTCTGAGACTATTTGACTAAAATCTCCTAGAAGGCATTGATTTGACTTCTAAGAGTAGTACCACTTTGCAAAATATATGTTAGTGAAATTGCTTCCAGGTCATCTTGCTCTATATTTTTGCTTGGTTTCCCAAAGGAAAACATAACTTTAAAAGAAGTTATTTATAACTTCATTTATGCAAATCAGTTCTCCCTCAGCATTCTTTTCTCAATTCTACATTTGACATTGTTATTCTTTTATAATTAAAAAAAAATTTTTAGCTTACTTATCCTTTCCAGGTTCTATGGTTCCATCTTCATTTGCTTTATCTTTTATATTTCCTTATAAAAATTATTTAAAATATTTTAAAAATAAAATTTCAAAAAAATAAAAATAAAAAATAAAATTTCTGTATACCTATCACATGGCTTAAGAAATAACACATTAACAAATATAGTTAAAGCACTTTATGCATTCTTCCTTAGTAATGCTCTTTTGTTCTTCCCTGCTACAAGTACGTATCACAAGTTATCTCCACAACCAATTATTCTCTGGAAGCTAATGTTTATAATCCCATTATTTTTTCATATTTTTACTAAATCATAATATTATCTCTATATATATTTTTAAAGATTTATTTATTCATGAGAGACAGAGACAGAGAGAGAAAGAGAGAGAGAGGCAGAGACACAGGCAGAGGGAGAAGCAGGCTCCATGCAGGGAGCCTGACGTGGAACTCGATCCCGGGTCTCCAGGATCATGCCCTGGGCTGAAGGTGGCACTAAACTGCTGAGCCACCTGGGCTGCCCTCTATATACTTTAAACTTTAATTCTGTATTATACCTATTATAGATTCCTCTGCAATCTTTTTTTTTTTTTTTTTTGCTCAAGTTAGGATTGAGATTCATCCTATTGATACAAATTTCTCTGCTTGATTATTTTAATAGCTTCTTTACTTTCTCATTCAATTTTTCATTCAAGTTTTTCATTTTTTAAACATTCTTCTACTGATGGACATTGAGTTAGTTTCCATGCTTTTGCAATTATAAGTAATGCTATTTAAACAGTCCGTTAATGGATCATAACTAGTGGGTTTCTTCATTTAAAACTATTTATTTGGAGAGAGAGAGAGAAAGAGAGAATATGAGTGGGGGTTGGGGCAGAGGGAGAGGAAGTGAGAGAATCCCAAGCAGATTCCCCACTGAGTGCAGAGCTGGACGCAGGGCTGAATCCCAGTACCCTGAGATCATGACCTGAGCCAAAAATCAAGAGTTGGACACTTAACTGATGGAGATACCCAGGTGTCCTTCCCTCTTTTTAAAAAACAGATTTACTTACCATAAATTTTCCTTTTAAAAAACAACACAGTAGTTCTTTAGAATATTTACACAACTACTCAGCCATCACAAGCTCTAATTCCAGAACATTTTATCATCCCCCAAAAGAAACCACACTTCCACTTCCACTCCCCTTCTCCCTCTCCCAGTCCCTTAGTAACACTAATGTACATTCTGTCTCTACAGATTTGCCTATTAAGACATTTTGTATACATTTGCACCATGCATAACCTTTTGTGATTATCTTCTTTTACTGAGTATAATGTTTTCAAGGATCATCCATGTTTTAGCATGTCTATTAATTTGATTGTAGTGACAGGTGTAAATACATATCAAAACTTATCAAAACATATACTACTTAACTATATAAGATTTATTGCATGCCAATTTTACTTTGATAAATCTGTATAAAAAATAAGCAAGATTTTAAGAGATGCTTCACCAAAAAAATTATACATAAAGCTAATAAATACACAAGACACTCTACATCATTAGTCATCAGAGAAATGCAATTAAAATTACAATGAGATATCTAATATACATGTACTGGAATAGTTAAGTTTTAAACTACTAATAACACCCAAGAGCAGATATGAATGTACAATAATGAGAATAATCTTAAATTGCTGATAAGAAAACAGAAGGAAATAGCCACTTGGAAAGAAAATTAGCAGTATTTTATAAAGTTAAAAATATTTTTACCATATGACCCAATAGTTTCACTCCTGTATGGACCCCAGGAAAAATAAAAATCTATAATCACACAATGACCTATCAGCCAATATTCATAGCCGCTTTATTGCTAAGAGCCAGAACCTGGAAACAACCCAAATGTCTACCAAATGGTAAATGGACAAATTTTGGTACATATATGCAATGGAATACTACTCAACAGACAAAAAGGGGTAAACTAGTAATACATGCAACAACCAGGATGAACCTTAAATGCATTATGCTAAGTGAAACGAACTAGAAACAAAAGGCTGCAGAAGATTTCATTAACAATATGTTTTAAAATGTAAATCCTTGCTCTGCTCTCTGTCAGATAAATAAGACCTTTAAAAAGTTTTTTACAACTCAGCCATAAAAAGAGGCACATTACTACATACAAGAGAACAAAGTACAACTTCAAATATCTAACTAAAAACAACAGAAACAAGAATACAAAGGTGCTAAAAACCAAAATCATATATACAGTTCAAAATTCAAAATAAAAACATTTTCAAGCTAATAACTAGTAATAGAATCCATCACCAACAAGCCACACTATAAAATGTTCAAGGATGTTCTTCAGACCTAAGAAAAATGATACAAACTTAGACCTACAAGAAGAAATAAAGTGACAGAAATGTTAAGACGTAAGCAAGTAAACTATGTTCTCATTTTCTTATTTTCATTACAACCTCCTCACAAAGAAAATGCCAATGCAATGCTGCATTCTATTTAACAAAGAAATAATACCAATTCTATATAACCTCTTTCAGGAAATAGAGGAGAGACTACATCCTACATTGCTTAAAGAACCAGCCAGCCTTGCCCTATTTCTAAAACTAAGCACAAGAAAGCAAAACCAAGGACTAATCTCTCTTAAATACACTCTGAAGGAAACAGTTATAAAATCATATTAAAAGACATAATCAGGATATACTATGTTCATGGATGGGAAGCTTCAATATTGTAAAGATAATTCTTCCCAAAATAATCTGTATATTCTAAGTAATTACTATCAAACCCCAAAAAAGACATTTCATGATATTTAATACACTGATCATGAAATCAATATGGAGAATCTAAGGGCCAAGAATAAGTAAGGTGAAAAACAACTTGGTATGAGGCATAAGGGGAGCAATTTTACCTATTGTACACTGTCTTATTTTAGAGCTAAAGCAATGAAAACATTGTTTTATGTACAGAGCTAGACAAATAGCCTAGAAAACACAAAAACAAAGACGAACATACGGAAACTACATAGGATAAGCATTACATTCTCCACTCAGTGAGGAAAGAATGTCCTTTTGCAGGGGCTGGCAAACTTTTTCTGTAAAGGGACAGACAGTAATATATAAAGCTTTGAGTCTCTGTCACAACTACTAAACTCTGACAGAGTAGCACAAAAGTAGACACCAACAAGTAAACAAATGGATGTGTCAGTGTTCCAAAAGTATTAAAAAAAAAAAAATGGTTGGCCAGCTTTGGCCCATGGGCCACAGTTTACAAAACAGCAATTAAACAAACAAACAAAAAACAAAACAAAAAAAACTTAGTTAAAGCCATTCTTCGCAAACACAAAATTAAATTTCAGGTGAACTGAATTTTTTTTTTAAGATTTTATTTACTTATTCATGATAGAGAGAGTGAGGCAGAGACAGGAGAAGCAGCAGCCACCATGCAAGGTGCTGAACACGGTACTCGATCCCGGAACTCCGGGATCATTCCCTGAGCTGAAGGCAGATGCTCAAATCTCTAAGCCACCCAGACATCCCTCAACTGAAGTTCTAACGTGAAAAAGCAATGCTTGAAATAGTTCAGAAGACGATGGAAAACAGACATGTTGGTAGAATTTCACAATAAAAATTACTTCAATATAAACCATCCAAAAAATTAAGGCACGTAAATTATTTTAACTCCTGAAGTTGATCAAGAATTTTCCTCCTTTTTATGTTAATTCAAAAAGACTGGATATAAAATCTTGTCAACTTATTTCTTGTATGCCTGTGTGCCCATATACTACCCTCATCTGTGGAGACTCTTATGACTTTAAGAAGCACTTCATTGACTTCTGTAAAATTCTTAAATTAGTGCTCCTTTAAAAATTTTTGCTACTAATTCAACTACTTCAGACTTCTCAATCCCCACTTCCCTCAGAACTGTAAGTCTCATAACGGAGAAATTAAACGACATTAACATTTTTAAAGTAAAACACCTGCTTTTGCTGCATAACTACTACTACTTAAAAAAAATATAGAAATAAACTTCTAGAACTGGACTGGGGCCCTACATACATGTCCATGCTTCACAGTGGACTCTAAAACTCCCTGAAATTGAGTTAAAATTTTTGTGTGTTATATTGTACACAAGACCCCCCAAATTTTTGATTCTTAGAGGGCACTACGAACCCCACCCCACCCCGCAAAGTTAAGAACCTCTGTTCTAGAGGTGAATAGAAATAGAAATTACATTGAAAAGTATAAATAGTAGAAATAGAAATTACATGGAAATAGAAAATTACATTATATTTTCAAATTAGGGACACCTGGGTGGCTCAGCGGTTAAGCATTTGCCTTGGGCTCAGGTTATGATCCCGGAGTTCTAGGACCGAGTCCCCCATTGGGCTCCCTGCAAGGAGCCTGCTTCTCCCTCTGCCTGTGTCTCTGCCTCTCTCGCTCTCTCTCTCTGTCTCTGTATGTCTCTCATGAATAAATAAAATATTTAAAAAAATAAATTGTCAAATTAGAAAGAAAAGATTCTCAAGGTCATAGACAGGAGATGTTAGGGAAAGCTGTCCATGTTTATACTTTAAAAATTTCTGAAATGGTCCTGAATCTCAATTTGACATTAAATACATTGGGGAGTGGAGGGAAATCATGTCATACCAGACAAAGAAGCTGAAATTTAGTGAAGAGGTTTCCAATCAGTGGTTGCTTTTGTTTGAGATCAAGCCTCAGAGTTTGTACTCCAACATACAACTGAAACCCATGTATCCACAGGTCTGACCAAGAACAAAATAACCATGTTTCGGGGAGGAATCCCTCATCATTCCGAGGCAGCAAGGGCGAACAACAGTAACTTACATTTCCGTGGTGCTTTAACCGCGCTTCACTTGCGCTCTCCACGTGACCTTGACTACATCCCACTTGGGAAGATGAGGACAGCAGCATCCTCGATAAGGAAGGGTCTGGATTCAGTGTGTGAGGCGCGCGGGCCGCTCACCAGTTGCTGCGGAGACATTTTTCCACAGTCAAGGGCAGATACTAGTTTCTGATTCTGCACGGGAGAAGGACGAGGATATAACTCATGAAGGACAGCTGTGGGGAATCGAGTGTAGTTGGCGCGAGGGGGGTCTGCTCTTCCGAGCTCGAGGGTTGTTTCGGGGGGGCGGAGGGGGGGGGAGGAGCGGGGGAAGAGAGAGGCACTGAAGAAAGAGGGAAGGTGGCGTTAGGAGGAGCCTTCCTTCAGGGGCGACTGACCGAGGGCCGACGTGCAGTCTACATCGCAGGGAATACGTGAGGACGAACCTAAAGGCTGTGAGGACGCGAAGAGAGGTCCTGCCTCAGGCGACTGACGCAGCTCGGCTGAAGTCTCCCATCTCGAGACGGCCACGTTGACTCAGGGCGCCTCCACCTCCCGCCGTCCTTTTTGTCATTTTTTCCCCTCAGGGTCGCTCACCACAAGATACCGGGCTCCAGGAAGACGCCCAGCCACCCTTCAGCACCTCACGAACTCTACGCGCCACAAATTCAAATACGAGGGCTGGAGTCGCACCGCCCCAAACGTCTCGTAGAGTGAGGCAGAGATCGACCAATCAAAGCCAGACCAGCGCCAGACGCCCAAGTCGGTGGGCGTGGCGAGGGAAATAAGGGCGGGACGATACTCTGTTGCCAAGACGACGGCTTCCGGGTGGGCGGGCCAAGGTGACTTGTGGCCGGAAGACGAGACTCCGCGGGAAAAGCAGCCTTGCCAAGCTGAAGGAGGAGCTGGCGGGCTGAGGCAGGTTCCTCGAGAGTAAAGGTGGGCGTGCGGTGGGATCCCGCCACAGGCCTGCGTTTCCTTTACCCTTCTCTGTCATCAAACGATATTCCTGTCCAGTTACAAAGTGCAAGTTGTTGCCCTAAGGTAAGCGTGTGGTAACCCTACCCTCTCGTTAAGTAAGGGTTTATAGAAACCCTAGTCCACTTCGTCACTCGAGGAGAGGAGCGGGTGATTAAAAAGAAAAAAAAAAAGAAAGAAAAGAAAAAAAAAAAGGAAGTTCAGTAACTTAGAGTGCGGATTTTTTTTACTTCACTGTACACGTTTTGTAGTTTTAAAACACGGGCGCCATTCGACGTACTGTTAAATTTAAAATTTTGGTTCTTCCTGACTGCCAAATTCCGCCCTAACTTGGTAATGGACAAAGACCTGAATTTTCAAATTTTCTGTACAGTCGCAAAGCTTCTCTGACTTAAGTTCCTGATCTCCCACAAATCTAAAGGCAGACGGTAAAATAGCCAGGTGCTTTGAGCCTAAACCGTTCCAGGAATCCAACCGATTCAGCTGTCTCCTTTCTTTCCGAGAATCATTGTAATCTAAAATAATTGGAGCTAGGTGCTAAGTATGGCGCCTTCGGTTCAACGTGAATCTCATTGGACGGTATTGGTCTCACTCCAGTCTTACTTATGAAAGTAAACATTGAAATGATAGGGGGGAAATAAGGCTCTTCAAAGACACATAATTCTTCTAAAAAGACCTTGCTGCTTTGAAACACATGTTTTAAGAAGCAGCAAAAGTCACTGTTAAATTCTTGTCACCAAAGTCTTGTAGAAAACTTCACCAAAACTTCCCTGCCTATCAGGAAGAATTTATTCCTCTAGAATTAGGGCAGGGAAGTATTTATGAAGGCTTAGATCTATCTATCTTTAGGTCCCTCCAACCTCTTTCTTAATATTTCATCTTCAAAACTCCCTGCTAATGAGCACTTTTCCTGTAGCTTGGATGAGACCTTTTGAATAACTTCCTCAGCCTGTAGGTTAGAAATTTCATTAAATAAAAAATTAAATACATTAGAATGCTTAGGTATGAAGCATTAATGAACTGTGTAATACATTCTGCAGAAGAGGAGGCACTTAAGAAAACACAGACCACCTGCATTATAGAGCCATTCTAATGTGATAAGGTTTGATATATAGGCAAGAGATGAAAAAAAAATGGCCAGAACGTCAAAAGAGAATGTTCCATGAGCACCTTAACTGCCTTCACAGATCATTTGAAGATAAAACTAAATCTTAGCAGATGCCCAAGAGATCTTAGAGATGAACTAGAATGACCTTTGGATGTCAGTATTGTACTGAACAAAGTCATTTGGACTGTTATTTATCTGGCAGGGAAAAAAAAGCCTAAATTTTATAAGGACTTGGTCATTAATTTAAAAATGATTAGTGACTTTAGGGTTGAGAAAGGAAACTTGGACTTGTTAGATGTACTTATACTTGGAAAAAATGTTTCTACAAATAGTAGACATTTGACTTTGTATGCTGTTCCTCTCACCCAGATGTCCTTTCCACACAGCTTTGCTGAATCTTACTTATCCTTCAAGACCTAGGTCGAATTTTGAAGTTTTTGAGATGTAGCCCGCATATAGAATTATAATGTGCTCTTTATATGGCATTTTTGCTTTGGATCTTGTAATGTTTCTTAATGTTGATTAAATGTATTGTACGTATAGTTTGCATCATCTACTAGGTTCTAAGATGCTTAGAATGATATTTATCAGTGTACTGGCAGAATGACTTGCACATGGTAAACATGATTTTGATATAAAAATGCCTAAGATTAATATTAAATATAGTTGGGTAGCTGTATTAGTTTGCTCAGACACCCTTAACAAAATACTACAGACTGGGGGGGCTTAAACAGTAGAATTTTATTATCTTAAATTCTAGAGTGTAGGAAGTCCAAGATCAAGTTGTTAGGGTTGATTTCATCCCGAGGCCTCTCTCCTTGGATTATATAGATGGCCATGTTCTGTCTTGGTCTTTGCATGGTCTTTCCTATATGTATGTAAACTTCTGTGTCCAAATTTCTTAAAAGAACACGATTCAGGGATGCCTGAGTGGCTCAGCGGTTGAGCATCTGCCTTTGGCTTGGGGCGTGATCCCAGGTCCTGGGATCGAGTCCCACATCGGGATCCCTGCAAGGAGCCTGCTTCTCCCTCTGCCTATGTCTCTGTGTCTCTCATGAATAAATAAATAAAATATTAAAAACACGATTCATACTATCCTAAAGCTTATTTACCTCTTTAAAGATCTGGTCTTCAAATATGACTGCATTCTGAGAAGCTGGAGGTTAAGACTTCAACATAGGAATATGGGGGTTTGATGGGGGCTGCACACAGTCCAGCCCATAATAGGCAACAATTAAAAAGCACAAATGGTTGGGAGCAGTTGTCTGTCACGATTAGCACTCTCCTATTTAGACCATTTATATAGACATAAATATGTAATCAGATTAATGTGAGATAATAGGAAGTAGTAGAGCCTGTGGTAAATCAGAATATCTGCCTGAGCGAAAGACATTTAAATTAAAATTTATAAACAAACACCCTAATAATACTGGGCTATTCCAACAAAACAAACAGACTAACTGGTTTTGGCTTACAGGCATTGGTTTGCAAAAACCACCAGCATATTATTTCATTTGGAATCTATAACCTTTTATGATAGATGCTGGACATATTAAGTATGTTTTTCTATATCCAAAGGCATTTTTCCCCAAATCCCATTGGTTCATACATAACTTTGTATTGAGTACCTGCTGTGTTGAAAGAACTTTACTGAATGCTGTAGTGTGATTAAAATCCTCAAATTTGGCCTCATATATCCGAGAGTTACGGGGACATCCTATTTTTGAGATTTTATTTATTTATTAAGTGTATAACTATGCATGATTTATGTTTATTTATTTTGATACAGGTCTATCCTGTAAATAAACTAGAACTCAAAAAATTCCCTGTCAGATTATTTGCCCTCCTAAAGCCAAAGCTTTTCCCTGAAGTATCCTGTAGAAGACATGAAACATAGACAAAAATAATTATAGTGCAAGATAAAAGTGAGACTTTAAGAGAATTATAGATAAAGTACTGTGGGAAATTAGAGGAGGAAAAGATTTCTTCCAGCTAGGTGTGTTATTAAAGGTATTTAATGCAGTTAGAATTAATCTTTCCTACGGCCCATGGTACTTGTTATACAGCATTAATCAATGTATTATATGGTAGCTATTTGTATATGTTCCCATCTTTCCCAGTATACTCTGAAATACACAAGAATGTCTTAGTCTTTATATTAACCAATCTCATGTTGCCCAAAAGTATCAGAGTCACCTGGGGGAACTTTTTAAAAATAAACTTCTCAACTCTATTTCTGGAGATTCTAATTTAATAGGCCTGGAGGGGTGATAGAGAATCTATTTTGAAAAGGCTTCTTTCATTTAATGACTCTGATTATCAGCCCCATTTGGAACCTCCTGCCCTAGAGCACCTAGTATATAGTATGCTCTCAATAAATTCTTGTCACATTATATGAGCAGAGCTGTGACTTAGTAAGATTAATAAGACTCCAGTGTGTAGGATGAATTAGAGTGGAAAATATCCTAGAGGCAAGGAAGTCCTATTACTGATGTCCAGCTAAAAGATTAAGCAGCCTGAAACTAGGGTAAAGGCCACAGGAAAGGAGAGAACCAAATGAGAAACATTGAAAAGGTAGAATCTGCAGAATTAGATGATACTTGATATAATGCACTAGTTCCCAAACATAGTGTGCCTAAGACTTAGATGGGATGTTTGTTTAAAAAGCAGGTTGCGACTCTCCTGTGAAATCCTAGTTAGTCCAGGGTGAGGCACTGAATCTGCATTTTTAACAACCCTGACTCATGATTTTTATTTAGGTTGTTTAATCTTTTAATTTAAGACCTCAATTTAAGAACACATTGATCTGTGGACCATTGTAAGAAGGAAGTTTAAAAAAATCTAAAGATTAAATCTTGAGTGAAAGGGAAGATGATAAGCCATTAATAGACACTCGGTATTTGGTTTAGAGGGAAATGAAGTTCATCTATGGAGCTATTTAACAGGAAGAAATTCAGTGTGAGAGCCTGGGAAAGGTACAGGGTGAAGAAAAATTTGGAAAACCCTTGTGATAAAAACAAAGATTCCTGAGAGAGAGAGAGAGAGAAAGGAAAAAGAAGAGAGTCATGGAGAAAATTGGGGCATTAGTTTTCTTAGAGATCTTGAGATGAAGGAGGCAACATATGAAAGAGAAGGTGGAGAGAACACTTGGAAAAACCAAAACCAAGAGTCTTAAATAAAGAATATATCGTCGAGTGTGGATGAGAACTACAAGGGTTATGGGGTGAACGTGAAGATCTATTTGGTACCCTTTAATAGAGGGGGTTTTACACAACTGTGTGGTTGGTATGAGTTGAAAAATAAATGATGGCAAGAAAATTTAAGCTAGGGATGATTAGGCATAATTTACAATGTGAAGAAAAAAATATCTACACCCCCATGTTCACAGGATTATTTACAATAACCAAGACAGGGAAACAACCTAAGTGTCCATCAAAAGATGAATGGATAAAAATGCTGTGATATACACACACAGTAAAATATTAGCCATAAAAAAGCAAAACAAGGAAATCCTGCCATTTGTAGCAACAGGGATGGACCTTGAAGGTATTAGGCTATGTGAAATAAGTTGGAGGGTGACAGATACTGTATGATCTCACATGTGGAGTGTAAAAACAAAGCTCAAAAAAGAGGTCAGGTTTGTTGTTATGAGAGGCGGGGGAGGGGAGGTACCCCGGTAGGGGAAGTACAAACTTCTAATGGTAGATAAATAGTAATAGGGATGTAATGTACCTTTTATGTTGATTATAGTTTGCATTGCTATATGATACATGTGAAGTTAAGAGTGTAAATCCTAAGACTTCTCATCACAAGGAACTTTTTTGTTTTTTGCTTATTGTATCTATATAAGATGATAGATGAGAACTAAACATTATGGTAATCTTTTCACAATATATGTAGGTCAGACAATTATGTTGTACACCCTAAACTTGTACAGTGGTGTATACCAATTATATCTCAATGAAACTGGAGAAAAGAAATGAGATTGTCATTATGTGAAAGAGGTAACTGAGGAAGATACTTAAAATCTGTTAGAGATTTCCATTTTTTGTAACAATAAAAAATAATTCTTAAGAGCAGGATCAAATGAAATAAAGAAATAAAAGGGCCATGATAATACTAAAAGTAAACATGCATCATTAGGATAACATAGATTTTTTTTCAAACTTTTTATATAAATTAATTCTAGTTAGCATACAGTATATTATGAGCTTTAGGGGTAGAATTTAGTGATTCATTAGTTGATTGTAACACCTAGTCCTCATTATATCAAGTGCCCTCCTTAATGCCTATCACCCAATTATCCCAGCCCCCCAACCACTTCCCCTCCAGTAACCCTCAGTTGTGTTTCCTATAGTTAAGAGTCTCTTATGGTTTGCCTTCCTCTCTGTTTTAGTCTTATTTTTCCTTCCTTTCCCCTATGGTCATCTGTTTTGTTTCTTAAATTCCACATATGAATGAAATCATATGGTATTTGTCTTTTTCTGAGTTATTTCACTTAGCGTAATACACGCTAGTTCCATCCACATTGCAAATGCCAAGATTTCATTCTTTTTGATGGCTGAGTAATATTCCATTATGTGAATGTATGTATGTATGTATATATCACATCTTCTTTATCCATTTATCTGCCAGTAGACATCTGGGCTCTTTCCATAGTTTGGTTATTATGGACATTGCTGCTATCAGCACTGGGGTGCATGTGCCCTTTCAAATCACTATGTTTGTATTCTTTGGATAAATACCTACTAGTGCAATTACTGAGTTGGAAGGTAACTCTATTTTTAACTTTTTGAGGAACCTCTATACTGTTTTCCAGAATGTACCCGTTTGCATTCCCACCAATAGCTTAAGAGGGTTCTCCTTTCTCCACATCCTCACCAACATCTCTTGTTTCCGGAGTTGTTCATTTAGCCTTTCTGACCAGTGTGAGATGGTATTTCATGTGGTTTTGATTTGTATTTCCTTGATGCCTAGTGATGTTGAGCATTTTTTCATGTGTCTGTTAGACATTTGTATGTAATGTCTTCTTTGGATATATGTTCATGTTTTCTGTCCATTTCTTTACTGGATTTTTTTGTTTTTTTGAGTGTTGAGTTTGGTAAGTTCTTCATAGATTTTGGATACTAACCCTTTATCAGAAATGTCTGCAAATATCTTCTCCTATTCTGTGGGTTGCCTTTTAGTTTTGCTATTTCCTTTGCTGTGCAAAAGCTTTTTATCTTGATGAAGTCCCGTATTTCATTTTTGCTTTTGTTTCTCTTGCCTTTGGAGATGTGTTTAGCAAGAAGTTCATCTGCAGCTGAAGTAGAAGAGGTTGCTGCCTGTGTTCTCTAGGATTTTGATGGATTCCTGTCTCACATTTAGATATTTCCATATAAAAAAATCTGTTTGAGGGCACCTGGGTTGCTCAGGGGTTGAGCATCTGCCTTTGGCTCAGGTTGTGATCTCAGAGTCCTGGGATCAAATCCTGTGACTGGGATCAAGCCCTGGGATCAAATCCTCTGCTTAGGTCTCTGCCTCTCTCTATGCTCTCCCTGTGTCTCTCATGAATAAATAAATCTTAAAAAAAAAATCTGTTTGCTACTATGAACTTTGCTTGATATGTAAATAATTTTATTAAGAAACTTAAGAAATTGAACTCCAATAAAAAAATAATAAATAA
Organism: Canis aureus; assembly: GCF_053574225.1. Taxonomy (NCBI): domain Eukaryota; kingdom Metazoa; phylum Chordata; class Mammalia; order Carnivora; family Canidae; genus Canis; species Canis aureus. The sequence continues at coordinate 351,476 of NW_027554410.1, read as the reverse complement.
ATAGCATTCTGGCATGGCAAGAAAAAAAAGAAACAAGATATTGAAATATTTTTTTAGTTTCTATTTCTGTAAAATCTATAAAACTGAAAAGATACAGGGGCGCCTGCATACATGGCTCAGTTGGTTACACCTATGCCGTCGGCTCAGGTCATGATCTCTGGATCTTGAGATCGACCCCCACGTTGGGCTTTCGGCTCAGAGGGGGACCTATTTGTCCCTCTCCCTTTGCCTGCTGCTTCACCTGCTTACAAACACCCGTACTCCCTCTCTCTCTGTTGAATAAATGAATAAATCTTAAAAAAAAAAAAATAGAGACCATAGAAACAATTGAAGAAAACAGCAAGACATGGTTTAGAATGAAATTCATTGAAGAAGAAAAATCCCCCTAAAAATAACTCACTTAGTAGAAATTTTCTTGATTTTGTACCATCTCCTTTTTGTCATAGAGAAATGTTATAGTATGTCTCATTAGAAGCATTTTTTAAATATCTGTAATACAGGCAACTAATAGAACATATATATTTATAAATAACCATGACATACGGTAAAATCATAACTATATGAAGAATGAGCCATTATATCGATATATAAATTTTCATGTTAAAATCCTATTTTTAGAAAGGTTTCTTAAAAAAAATAAAAAGGTTTCGTAAATAAGGCTGTTAATATTTGTCAATGTATTTTGTAAGAATATTTTTAAATTGGTGTGTTTAAGTTAAATTTAATTACTGATGTGGTTGAATTTAACTCTGTCATCTTGATACTTGTTTTCTATATGTCCCCTGTATTCTCTGTTCTTTCATTCCTCTTCTCCTATGTTCTTTTAGGTTAATCGAGTATTTTTTCGGTTTCTATTCTATCTCCTCATTTGTCTGCTTGGTCATATATACTTGTGTTGTAATTTAATAGGATCCTTTAGAAATGAAATATACGTACTTAAATTATCACAGTCTACCTTGGATTAGTGTTATACTACTTCACTTATAACTTCCCTTACAGCAATGTAATTTTATATACTTCCCTCTCATTCTTTGTACTAATTTTGTCATTATTTTTACATCTATACTTTCTATAAGCTCAAAAATACATATTGCTATTTTTGCTCTAAACAATTAACTGACTTTTAAAAAATTGTGGTAAAATAACATAAAACTTACCATCTTAATCATCTTTTTAAGTTTGTATTTCAGTAGTGTTAAGTACATTGACATTGTTCTGCAACTAATCCCTAGATCTCTTTTCATCTTGCAATATTGAAACTCTATACCAATTAAGCCACAGTTCCCCATTCCCTTTCCCACAAGTACCTGACATTTCTGCTTTCTGTCTCCATGAATTTGACTACTGTAGGTACCTTGTGTATAGAACCCATACAGTATTTGTCTTTTTGTGACTGGCCTATTTCATTTAGCATTATGTCCTCAAGGTTCATCTTTGTTGGAGCACGTGTGAGGATTTCCTTTATTTTCTTTTTTTAATTAAAAAAATTATTACTTTTAATTCCACTGTAATTCTATACATTACCCAGTGCTCATCATAAGTGTACTCTTATTTCACCCATCCTTGTACCCACCTCCCCTCTGGTGCCATCAGTTCCCTATAGTTAAGAGTCTGTTTTTTTGTTCCTTTTTTCTTTGCTTGTTTGTTTCTTATATTCCACATGTGAGGGAAATCATATAGTATTGGTCTTTCTCTGACTAGCTTATTACACTTGCCATTATACCTTTTAGATCCATCCATGTTGTTGTAAATAGAAGGATTTCATTCTATTTTATGGCTTAGTAATATTCCATTTTGTGTGTGTGTGTGTGTGTGTGTGTGTGTATATACCACATCTTTTTAACTCATTCATATATTATTAGAAACTTGGGCTCCATAATTTGACTCTTGTAAATAATGTTGCAGTAAACCTAGGGGTACATGTATCTTTTCCAATTGATGTTTTCTTATTTTGGGGGTAAATACCTGGTAATGGAATTACTGGATCACAAGGTAAATCTATTTTGAATTTTTTGAGGACCCTCCATACTGTTTTCCATTTGAGCTGCTCCAGTTTGCATTCCTACCAACAGTGCACAAGGGTTCCTTTTTCTCTGCAACTTGACCAACACTCGTTTCTAGTATTTTTTTTTGTAGCCATTCTGACAGGTGTGTGATGATACCTCATTGTGGTTTTGATTTGCATTTTCCTGTTGATGAATGATGTTGAGCATCTTTTCATGTGTATGTTGGTCATCTCTGTGTCTTCTCTGAAGAAATATTTATTCAAGTCTTTAGCCCATTATTAATTGGTTTATTTTTGGTGCTGAGTTGTAGAAGTTCTGTATATATTTTGGATACTAACCCTTTATTGGATATATCATTTGCAAATATATTCTCCCATTCAGTAGATGTCTTTTAGTTTGTTGACCTTCCTTTGCTGTGTTAGAAGCTTTTTATTTTGATGTAGTCCCAATAGTTTATTTTTGTTTTATTTCCCTTCCCTTAGGAGACATATCTAAGAAAAAGTTGTCTGGCTGATGTCAGAGAAGTTTCTGGCTTTGTTCTCTTCTAGGATTTTACTGATTTCCTGTCTTACATTTAGGTCTTTAATATATTTTGAATTAAGTTTGTGTATAGTATAAGGAAGCAGTCCACATTCATTGTTTTGCAGATAGCTGTCCAGTTTTACCAACACCATTTGTTGAAGAGACTGTCTTTTTCCCATTACATATTCTTATCTCCTTTGTCAAAGATTAACTGGCCATATAATTGTGGGATTATTTCTGGGCTCTCTGTTCTATCGAACTGTGTATCTATTTTTGTGCCAATACCATACCATTTTGGTTATTACAGCTTTGTAGTATCTCTTAAAATCTGGGATTGTGATATCTCCAATTTTGTTCTTTTTCAATATTGCTTTGGCTATTCGGGGTCTTGGGTGGTTCCATACAAATTTAGGGTTTTTTTACATTTTTTTTAAGATTTTATTTATTTATCATGAAAGACAGAGAGAGAGAGAGAGAGAGAGAGAGAGGGACAGAGACACAGGCAGAGAGAGAAGCAGGCTCCATGCAGGGAGCCTGACGTGGGACTCGATCCAGGGTCTTCAGGATCACACCCTGGGCTGCAGGCGGCGCTAAACCGCTGCGCCACTGGGGCTGCCCGGTTCCATACAAATTTAGGATAATTTTTTAGTTCTGTGAAAAATGCTATTGATATTTTGATAAGGGTATATTTTCTAAGAAATTGCTGCTTACTGTGTTGTATGCAGCTATGTTTTGAAAAACAAAAAATAAAAACATACTTCTTAGAATGTGGAAAGAATTAGGTAATATTATTTCAAAAATAAGTTCTGGACTTTTAATACAACTGTATAAAAGTAAGGAATGTGATGGGCATGAAAATGTAGTGCTTAGATTTCCTGCTATGGGAAACATAAATGACTGATGACCCCATCTGCCTTTTAGACCCAATCTCAAATTCATGCCAAGGCCAGGATTCCCAAGTGATCCTTCCAGACAATGACTGTATATGGGTGTTGTAAAGCGGGTCCTTTCCAATTAGATGCAGGACTCCTTTACTGGCATACTTTGACTCAAGGACTTCCCACTGACTGAGCCAAAACTTACTTAGAACTGTGCTGCAGTCTGATGCTCTTCCCACCTGGCCTCCTTCTTCCCTTTTTCCTTCACAGCCTGGAGGCTCTCTTACCTTCCTTTGCTCCCTTCTCATCACCTATTATAAGCAAATCCCCAAATCTTTTGCTTACCTAATCCTATTTGGATATGCTTGTTAGAAGACCTAAACCATTACAGAAACACAGACCTGACATACTACTGACAGAAAATGGACCAAAATGATGACTTACAGGAAAAGAAATATCCTTACAGAAAAATTCCAAATAATGTGTGTATATACTCTCTCCTTTTTAGGAGCTAGGGCTTAATTCTACTCCCTTCCAATGTGGGGTTCATTGCTTCCAATGAATAGGGAAGTATCTACCAGCAGCCTCCCCCTTTATTTTATTATTTTTTTAAAGATTTATTTATTTACTTATTCATTCATTCATTCATTCATTCATGATAGACATAGAGACAGAAAGAGAGAGGCAGAGACACAGGCAGAGGGAGAAGCAGGCTCCATTCCAGGAGCCCGACGCGGGACTTGATTCCGGGTCTCCAGGATCACGCCCTGGGCCAAAGGCAGGCGCCAAACCACTGAGCCACCCAGGGATCCCCAGCCTCCTCCTTTAAAAAACCATCCCCGACTCCACACAGACACAGGAACCTTTTTAGACATTTTTTCATAATGCCCCCCTCACCCAGGTGAAATTTTATTACCATAAATACACTGTATATCTCTTTATGTACTATTTATATATCCACTATTTTATGCATGAAAAGAGTTAAATTTTTTTTGCCTGCAGGAATGAGTTTTTACTTCCTTGAGGATGTTATAATACCCCCCCACTGAGAATGCATAGAAGAGTATGGAAAGGGAAAATTTCTAACTTGCTGTGAAGAAATCTAGCAGACACCACCTTAACCAAGTTATCAAAGTTAGCATCACCAGTGATAAATACTGCTAATACCATATACTCCTAGTATGATACAGTGAGAAGGATATCTTGCCTTTGTAGGAGTCTTCTCCAGAAAACATAACCCCTGTCTTATTACAATAAAATGTCCAACAAACCCAGATTGAGGGACATTTTACTAAATATCTGACCAGCATGCTTCATAAGTGTCAATGGAATAAAAAACAAGGGAAGACTGAGAAATTGTCACAGATCATTCGAGACTAAGGAAACATAACTACTAAATGCAATGTGGTATCCTAGATCCTTGCACAGAAAAAGATCACTGGACAGACATGGGTGGAATGTGAATGAAATCTGTAGTTAATAGTGTTATATCAATGTTAACTTCTTAGTTTTGACAAATGTACCATGGTTTTTTTTTTTTTTTAAGATTAATTTATTTATTTATGAGAGAGACGGAGAGAGAGAGAGGCAGACACACAGGAAGCCTGATACGGTACTCCATCCCAGACCCCAGGATCATGCCCTGAGCCGAAGGTAGACGCTCAACTGCTGAGCCACCCAGGTGTCACTCTACCGTGATTTTTAAAGATAATATTAGGGAAAGCTGGGGAAAAGGTAAGAGGGAACTGACTCTACTATCTTTGTAACTTCTCTGTAAATCTCAAATTGTTACAAAATTAAAAGTTTAATAAAGGAGTGTTCAAAGAATGAAGATCATCTATCTCTATGAAATAATGGCACGAGTATTAAAAGAGAACTAAATATAGATTGTTAGAATCATAAATATTAAGCTAATCTGAAAATGTGAGTTTTGTAGATATATTAGTAAGTGAAAAAATATAGGGGATGTAGTATTTCTCAAATTAGTGAAGCCGTGATGCAGTGTCTCATGACATCTGTGCACAATTAATTCAAGTTGTCCTGGATATAAACAGAGTCAGATGTATTCAAACCTGGCTGGAGAACCATAAAAAATATTGATAAAGCATAAAAGGAAATGTATCAAATTGGCGAATATGTCTAGGTGCTGCAAGGATCAGTGTTACGTCCTGTCTTACCTAGGTGCTGCATTAATGATGTAGAAAAGAGAGGAAAAAGCATATTAATGAAATTCACAGATTATATTAAATTGCAAATAGCAGTAAGGGCAGCAAAGCAATATAAAAGTATGCAGAGAACTTAGACATGTGGAGTGGAGACAAGATGAGATTCTACCCCTCTAAAATAGAAACTACTACTGCATTAGGAGAAAAACAATAAAGCAGAATAGGTATTAAAAGGAATTGCGATCTGAAAGTCATCAAATGGTCAAAAGGACCTCAAAGTGAAAATGAATATTAAAGTAGATAGAAATTTATGATATAGTGATTTTGAAGATTATGGCTGCATATACTACATACCACAAAGAGAGGATAGCATGGTCTGTTCTTCAGACCTCCAGTAAAACGACATCTGGAAGACAGAATTCGTTTTGTGTCAAGTTGGTACCTAACTACCATTGACAAAATAGAAGTAGTAATAAAAATGATTAAGCCTTAGAACATGGCTGACAAGTATGTTTATCTTCAGCAAATTATACTGAGTTTTTTCACCAGTCTTTCCATTCATAACTACTGATTCTAATTCATATCCCACATAGGTGACCCTTTGTCAAACACACAACTTATACTAAGCCTCAGAGAACCTTACCTCTTTTTAACCTTCTCCCTTGTTTCTCCAATTAAATTTACAAATTCTTTGTAATTTCTCATTTTCATTAAGATTAAATTAAATTAATATAGCCTTTCTTGATTACTTACTAAAACTGACTGAAGCTTAAGTCACATCTACATCCCAATGATGCAAGCCTTGTTTGCAAATGCATGCATATGCTCCTACCAGCAGCTATAAAACAGAGCATAAACTAGAGTAACATCTGAGAAGTGTGTTGTACTTGAGACCTTACTGAATAACAACTTTAAGAAAAAAAAACCACATAGATCAGAATTCTAGTAGCAGTGCAATATTCCAGTGATCACAGCATATATCAGGAAACCCCAAGGCATTATCACCTGTTGGCAAGGAGTCATTCAGAATAATATATGAAGAAATCTCTCTTCTAGATGACTACATATACTTATTAAGTATAACATAATAGATGCTTTTGAAAAAACTTTCCCAGTACAAAAAAAGTCTATGAATTTTTATTTTTATGGTTTAAGAGTATGTATTTCTTTAACATCTGTATGAAAAAAATGTATAATCCTAAGGGCATACATAATATTTAGGCTCAGTAGATTACAACAAACAAAATATTTATGAGAATCAGTGAGTTAGAAGAAATATGTGAGATCTTGTCTCAACCCCCTCTTCTTTTATATATAGTCATAGTGGGCACAGAGATGAAGGAAGGAATACCCCGCATAGTTGGGGAAAGGATACTACACAATAAATTGATGTTGTTTTTTTTTGTTTGTTTGTTTTTTTTTTTTAGTGCTCGATGTTGTATTTTTAAGAAACTGAGGAGAATCCTACATTGGATGGGAGGCTGGATCAAATGAATTCTAAGGTTCTTCTCCATGCATTGAGGATATTTGTGTTAATTATATGGCTGCTTGGATGCCTACAGAGTACACACATGATATGGTTGTCTCAAGATCTTTATAAAACTAAACAATATCATCTATTCTCCTTTTTCAGCAAAGCTTCTTACTGTAGAGATATAGCTCTACATATAAAATATATACATATATATATAAAACAAGAATGTATAAAGAACAAGAACTGTTCCCTCAGTTCAGGCTCTAGATGCCTAGGTGTTATACTTGGTTATTAAATTATTTGTTATTGGACAACCCAGCCTTAACTCTCATAAAATACAGAACCCTAAACACCAGAAGTGTAGGGAGGTTAAAAGACTAGATATAAGCACATTTATCATTAATTCTTTGAAAAACGTTGTGACAGGAAGTAAAAAGGGACTTGATAATTCTGTACCTGAAATAATTCATATTGTTCAGTATTTTCTTAGACACTTCTGTGACAAACTCCAAAAAGTTGCCTTCTTTATATTCTTCGAGGTAACCTGGTCATTATTTTTTCATGACTCATGTGTCAGAGGTATAGCTGTCATTTCTACAGTCACTTCAACAATAGATAGTAAAACTGATCATGTCCACTGACTTAAAGCATACAAGAATCTAGTTTACTATTGATATTAAACATCTAATTTTTGCTCATCTACAACTTAGTATCTTTAGAAAGCCACATATGCCTCGAAATATTCTTGTCATCTGGATGCTATTTGTTACCATTTCTTGATTTTTATTTAGGTCTTAACATCTTCATCTCTCTTAGAAGCTGAGACTAGATCCTTGGCCATGAGTTCTTTGGTGCCTAGGATATCTTTTTATTTTTAAATCTTTTGCAGTGGTATAGCCAGCGTATTGGGAATCATTTTGAATATTTGTGGCTGAGAAGGGCTTCTAATAATTTCCCAGATATTCATGAGAGACACAGAGAGAGAGAGAGGCAGAGACACAGGCAGAGGGAGAAGCAAGCTCCATGCAGGGAGCCTGACTTGGGACTTGATCCTAGGTCTCCAGGATCACACCCTAGACTGAAGGCAGCGCTAAACCGCTGAGCCACTGGGGCTGCCCCCCAGATATTCTTCATGAAAACAATAGACTTGAATTCTGACCCTTACCAACTTCCTGTATTTTTATCAAATGATTTTTATAATCACAAAACAGAAAAATAACGTGAGCAATAGAACAAAGTATTTGTTATAGTCAAATGCAAAGTTGATTAAACGGTAAGGAGATTAACTTATTTGGGTTTTTGTTTGTTTGCACCAGCAAGATTTTATTTCATTTTGCAAAGTTGCAGATTTTTCTGGACTTCTCTTTAATGATTTTATCATGGTGAGTGCTAGATTTCTCATATTGGCTCTACCACCTAGAAACATCTCTGAATGTAAGTTCCAAGTAGACTTCCTGATTATTCAGATTTCATCCTAAGACTGTTGACTTCTAACTCTCCCATAATAAACCAATCAAAATCCACCCTCTAAGAAATCTTTAGATTTCTTGGTTTCATTCATTGTGTAGCTAGTTATCATGGTCTATTTTCATCATTCTTCTTGCTTTGCCCCGGCTGTCATCACCTGTGATCAATTGATATTTATATAGACATGAATTGAAGTAACCTCACAGAACTCTGACACCTTTAAATAAATTCTGTATTGCTAAATATTTTGTATTTGTAAACTACAATCTATATATAGGTTTTGGTTAAAGGTAACATACGTTTATTTCTAACATGCTTACTACTGCCAACATATAATAAGAGTTCTGGATTCTTTATAATTGCACGAAAAGGAGAAATATTCTTATTTTGCTACTATAGTAATTCTGAAGATGTTCAACAAAGTTGTAAAACTTGAGTCTTCAACATAGTGGTGAAAAGAATATGTACACACACACATGTACGAATATAACTTAGTAAGGTTTAGGGAAAAAAGAGCTAGTATGACTTATCTCAGGAAATTTGCTGCTAGACCTGGAATTTTTGGATTCCAGTGTTGATTTTTAATGTTGATTTTGATAGAATATGTTATTTTTGCACTCTAAATATAGTCAGGTTACTATGGTTGTAAGAAATATTCTTTATGACATAATCATAAAGTACAAGAAGCATAAGATTTACCGTACATTGTTATACCTGCAGCTCTACCAGCATGGTATTCAGCTTCCAAAAGTAATGCCAAGCCAAGCAGGTTTTATGGGAGAGAGTGTTTGTCTGCCATACTTCAAGTCTTAAAAAGTTTAACTTCCTATGCATCTGTCATTCATAATATATGTAAATTTTCTGAGTTACCAGGCTCTACTGCTTTTTAAGGTAATGAATTACTTGTGTTTATCAGGAGCCATCATTGTTACCTAAATTTACGTTAACTTACCTTATAGACGGGTTGTAGATTCTTAAAGGTATTATTAAGGACCACTTGGAAGATGATGGGGAGTATTTTCTTGTTATTCTTATGAAAGTTAGGATTATTGATTGCTGCCTTTTGTATAGTTATTTTAGGAATTCATCATTTTAAAGATAAGATTACAATTTCACTTTAACAAATGGGTAATTTATTCTGAGTCTGGCTCCTCCAGTTTTGTCTTTATCTTTTAAATTACTCTATTGTGCTATCTCTTATGAGAATATTCCTAAGAATTTTTTCCTAATCTCAGATTATTGTCCCTTATATTTCATACTTTTATTTAAGGTAACAAAATATTAAAATAAGTGTAGAATTGTCCTAATTATAGCATTAGATTTCCATGTTTTCTTGTTTTATTTTTGTCATTCACCTATCCTAATCATGGAATGAGAGCTCTATAATTCTTATTTTTTATCATTGTAATCTCCTTCCCATGCTATGCAGGAAAAAAGGAAGCAGTCTGCTAAACCATGAATACAAAATGTACAACCATTTAGATAATTTGGAAAACTTCATCTGGTGTTTATCCTCTAATCCTTTCATCATAATTTGAATTCATTGTTACTGTTACTTTCCTTTGCAGTGGTGTTGACATTTAGAGAGGTATTTATAATAGAATTTGCAGTATCTTTTAAATTGGTGTCCCCATATAGATTTTGGACACATGCTTGAGTACTCCAAATATCTCTAAATACCAGCTTAAATGTTTTCCTTTTTCTTCTTGACTCCTTTTTCCCCCTTAGCTACTCTATCTTTTCACAAAATTTGGATAAGAATAATCAAGAGTCACATCTTTTTCTTGTTCATAAAACCTAATGGTTGGATTTGTGTTCCATTAACTTAAAACAAATGAGTTAATGTTTATTTTAGACACTGATAAAGAGGGAAAGTAATGTAGGGTTTAATTCTATTTATTACTGTTTTTCTATTATCATTGCTTTTACCATAGATCACTATTCTTTATTCCCGACCTATTCATCAAATTCTAACATGTGGTATGATGAACTTTACATTCACTGTCTTTTGCACTGAATTCGTTGCAACTGCAGGTAATCAGCAATATGTAATCAAAATGAAATAGACTTCAGTGTCACCTTTATAGACTCATATAGAAACCATACCATAATTTATTTTCTTGGAGTTTATTCAGTGTCATAAATTTTTAGAAATGATAATTTGGTATTGAAAAATGCCTGATAATATCCAAATATTCTTTTAAAAAATTGAAACAGTTGATATACAATATTATATCAGTCTCAAGTGTACAACATAATAATGCAAAACTTCTGTATATTAAAAAATGCTCACTAAAATAAGTGTAGTTACCACCTGTCATCATAAAAAGTTCTTTTTTTTTTACTAGAAATATTTGTTCTTTTTAATCAGCTATTGAAAAAGTTCTTAAAATAAGGGGCACCTAGGTGGCTCAGTGGTTGAGCATCTATCGGTTTTTGGCTTGGGTCGTGATCGCGAGGTCCTGGGATCGAGTCCTGCATTGGGTTCCCCCCCAGGGATCCTGTGTCTCCTTCTGCCTATGTCTCTGCCTCTGTGACTTTCATGAATGAATGGATAAAATCTTTTTTAAAAAAGTTCTTAAGATATTATTGACTGTAGTCTCTATGCTATATTGTTCATCCCCACGACTTATTTTATAATTGAAGTTTGTGTCTCTTGGTCCCCTCACCTCTCTTGCCTATCTGCCAACCCTTTGCCCTCTAGCAACCACCAGTTTGTTCTCTGTATTTATGGGTTTGTTGTTAATTTGTTTTATTTCTTAGATTCCACATAAAAGCAAAATTATATGGTATCTGCCTTTCTCTGCCTAACTTATTTCATTTAGCACAATACCCTCTAAATCCATCCTTATTGTCGCAAATGACAAGATCTCATTCTTTTCTATGCTGAGTAATATTCCATTGTGTATATATACCACATATTCTTTTTTTTTTTTTAAAGATTTTATTTATTCATGAGAGACACAAAGAGAGGCAGAGACATGGGCAGAGGGAGAAGCAGGCTCCCTGCGGGAAGCCCAATGAGGGGCTCGATCCAAGGATCCCAGGATCGCAACCTGAGCCAAAGGCTGACATTCAACCACTGAGCCACCCAGGTGCCCCTATACCATATATTCTTTACCCATTCATCTGTCAATGGATATTTGGATTGTTTCCATGTCATGACTATTGCAAATGATGCTGCAATAAACATACGGGTTCATATATCTTTTCAAGTTAGTGTTTTTGTTTTCTTTGGGTAAATACCCAGTAGTGGAGTTACTGGATCATATGGTATTAATATTTTTTAATTTTTTGAGAAACATTATGCTGTTTTCCACAGTGGTTGCCCAATTTACATTACCACCAGCAGTAAAGAGGGTTCCTTTTTCTACATCCTCATCAACACTTGCTATTTCTTATCTTTTTGATTCTACCCATTATGACAGGTGTAAAGTGATATCTTATTGTGGTTTTGATTTGCATTTCTCTGATGAGTAATGACATTGAGCATCTTTTTCATGTCTCTGCCATCTGTATGTCTTCTTTGGAAAAGTATCTGTTCAGGTCTTCTCCCCATTTTTTTTTTCATTTATTTATTCAGAGAGAGAGAGAGACTGAGGGAGAAGCAGGCTCCATGCAGGAAGCCCGACGTGGGACTTGATCCCGGGTCTCCAGGATCACACCCTGAGCTGCAGGTGCTAAACCACTGTGCCACCATTCTCCCCTTTTTTTAATCGGATTGTTTTGTTGTTGGGTTATATGAGTTCTTTCTATATTTTTTCTTTATATATTTTAGATAATAACTCCCCATTGGATATATGATTTGCAAATGTTTTCTCCCATTCAGTAGTTCAGTACTTTGCCTTTTGTTTTGTTGATAGTTTCTTTTGCTGTGCAGAAGCTTTTTGTTTTGATATAGTCCCAGTTGTTTATTTTCGCTTTTGTTTCTCTTGCCTGGGGAGATACCAAATATTCTTGGTCTCTCCATTCTAAATTATCATTATGAAGTAAATCTTAAGTTTTATGAAAAGCTGGTGTGGTTTATTTGATATGAGTTACTTAGGAAAAATTAGGGTTGCTGGTAATCTGTCATCTTTCTTTTAGCTCCTTATATATGAATTAGCAGTGAGTTTATAGTTTCATGGAACCAGTGCCCAGGCTATATTAACACAAGGTTTCAAATTCTCATTTCTTGAGAATGTGGAAGTAGCATCTCTTTGTTAGTTTGTCCTTTGATAATGGAATTAACTTGACTCCAAGATCAGTTACAGATGCTCCATAGTTATTCATTTTTAAGACTAGTTCATACAAATCTGTAGATTTACTTATTTTTTTTACTAAGTAAACTGTGCCCCTGACGTGGCTCAAACTCACAACCCTGAGATCAAGAGTCCTATGCTTTTCCAATGGGGCCAGCCAGATACCCCTAAATCTTTAGATTTAAATATACTTTACAGAGGTGCCTGGCTGGCTCAGTCCATTAAGCATCCAACTCTTGCTTTTGGCTCAGATCATGATCTCAGGGTCATGAGATCAAGCCCCATGTGCGGCTCCATGCTGGGCTTGGAGTCTGCTTAGGATTCTCTGTCTCACTCTCCCTCTGCCTCTCCCCCATCCAGGCTCCTGCACACACACACTCTCTCAATCAGTCATGACTCTCAATCAGTCAGTCGGTCAATTTAATTTACAAGATTGTTTTTTCCAATCTCCATATTAGCCCTTTAGACTCATAGATTTTTCTACTATTGGATTCCCTTACTGGCATCTTGTATAATGTTCTTATTTTTCTTATTATTGGCCTTTCTCACAGAAAGTTAAGCAAAAGAGCTATTTAACATTCCTGCAAATTCTCATTTGTTGTGCTTTGTCACGGTCCTGTCCCACTTCCATCTGAGTCTGTTTTTAATTCTTTCTGATTTCCATTAATTCCTCAATCGGACATTATTTCATTTTGCTTTTTTTGTCTCCTTTGACTTCCTTGATGATTAGCATACTATATCATATCATTCTTCCATTTTAAAAATATTTGCTATATAGTTCTTTTATTCATTTCTCGATTATTCATTTCTTTTTAAAAATTTTAAATTTAGTGAGAGGGCGAGAACATCAGTAGATGGGGCAGAGGGGGGAGGAGCAAGATGGCGGAAGAGTAGGGTCTCCAAATCACCTGTCTCCACCAAATTACCTAGAAAACCTTCAAATTATCCTGAAAATCTATCAATTCGGCCTGAGATTTAAAGAGAGACCAGCTGGAATGCTACAGTGAGAAGAGTTCGCGCATCTATCAAGGTAGGAAGACGGGGAAAAAGAAATAAAGAAACAAAGGCCTCCAAGGGGGAGGGGCCCCGCGAGGAGCCGGGCTGAGGCCGGGGCGAGTGTCCCCAGGACAGGAGAGCCCCGTCCCGGAGACGCAGGAGCTGCACCAACCTTCCCGGGCGGAGAGGGGCTTGCGGGGAGGTGGAGCAGGACCCAGGAGGGCGAGGATGCCCTCGGGTTCCCTGGGACAGTAACAGCAACTGCGCGCCCAGGAGAGTGCGCCGAGCTCCCTAAGGGCTGCAGCGCGCACGGCGGGACCCGGAGCAGCTCGGAGGGGCTCGGGCAGAGGAAGAGGCTCCATGCAGAGACGCCTGTGCGGTTCCAGGAGCAGCTCGGAGGGGCTCGGGCGGCAGCTCCGCGGAGGGGGCTGCGCGGCCCGGGAGTGCGAATCCAACAGCGCAGGCTCCAGAGCACAGGGCGCCGGGACACGGCCCAGGATCCGGCCTCCCCCGGGACAGGCAGAGGCCGGGAGGGCCCAGGACAGCGAGGACGCTCCTGCCCCAGCTGAGCAGATCAGCGGCCCCGCCCCGGAGCCTCCAGGCCCTGCAGACGGAGTTCCTGCCGGAGCTGAATCCAGGTTTCCAGAGCTGGCCCCGCCACTGGGGCTGTTCCTCCTGCGGCCTCATGGGGTAAACAACCCCCACTGAGCCCTGCACCAGGCAGGGGCACAGCAGCTCCCCCGACTGCTAACACCTGAAAATCAGCACAACAGGCCCCTCCCCCAGAACACCAGCTAGACTGACAACTTCCAGGAGAAGCCAAGGGACTTAAAGTACACAGAATCAGAAGATACTCCCCCGTGGTTCTTTTTTTTTTTTTTTTTTTTTTTTGTTTTGCTTTTTGATTTGTTTCCTTCCCCACCCCCTTTTTTTCTCCTTTCTTTTTCTTTCTTTTTCTTCTTTTTTTTTTTTTTCGTTTTTTTTCTTCCCTTTTTTTTCTCTTTCTCTTTTCTTTCCTTCTTTCTCTCCTCTCTTTTTCTCTTTTTCCCAATACAACTTGCTTTTGGCCACTCTGCACTGAGCAAAATGACTAGAAGGAAAACCTCACCTCAAAAGAAAGAATCAGAAACAGTCCTCTCTCCCACAGTTACAAAATCTGGATTACAATTCAATGTCAGAAAGCCAATTCAGAAGCACTATTATACAGCTACTGGTGGCTCTAGAAAAAAACATAAAGGACTCAAGAGACTTCATGACTGCAGAATTTAGAGCTAATCAGGCAGAAATAAAAATCAATTGAATGAGATGCAATCCAAACTAGAAGTCCTAACGATGAGGGTTAACGAGGTGGAAGAACGAGTGAGTGACATAGAAGACAAGTTGATAGCAAAGAGGGAAACTGAGGAAAAAAGAGACAAACAATTAAAAGACCATGAAGATAGATTAAGGGAAATAAACGACAGCCTGAGAAAGAAAAACCTACGTTTAATTGGGGTTCCCGAGGGTGCCGAAAGGGACAGAGGGCCAGAATACGTATTTGAACAAATTCTAGCTGAAAACTTTCCTAATCTGGGAAGGGAAACAGGCATTCAGATCCAGGAAATAGAGAGATCCCCCCCTAAAATCAATAAAAACCGTTCAACACCTCGACATTTAATAGTGAAGCTTGCAAATTCCAAAGATAAAGAGAAGATCCTTAAAGCAGCAAGAGACAAGAAATCCCTGACTTTTATGGGGAGGAGTATTAGGGTAACAGCAGACCTCTCCACAGAGACCTGGCAGGCCAGAAAGGGCTGGCAGGATATATTCAGGGTCCTAAATGAAAAGAACATGCAACCAAGAATACTTTATCCAGCAAGGCTCTCATTCAAAATGGAAGGAGAGATAAAGAGCTTCCAAGACAGGCAGCAACTAAAAGAATATGTGACCTCCAAACCAGCTCTGCAAGAAATTTTAAGGGGGACTCTTAAAATTCCCCTTTAAGAAGAAGTTCAGTGGAACAGTCCACAAAAACAAGGACTGAATAGATATCATGATGACACTAAACTCATATCTCTCAATAGTAACTCTGAATGTGAACGGGCTTAATGACCCCATCAAAAGGCGCAGGGTTTCAGACTGGATAAAAAAGCAGGACCCATCTATTTGCTGTCTACAAGAGACTCATTTTAGACAGAAGGACACCTACAGCCTGAAAATAAAAGGTTGGAGAACCATTTACCATTCGAATGGTCCTCAAAAGAAAGCAGGGGTAGCCATCCTTATATCAGATAAACTAAAATTTACCCCAAAGACTGTAGTGAGAGATGAAGAGGGACACTATATCATACTTAAAGGATCTATTCAACAAGAGGACTTAACAATCCTCAATATATATGCCCCGAATGTGGGAGCTGCCAAATATATCAATCAATTATTAACCAAAGTGAAGAAATACTTAGATAATAGTACACTTATACTAGGTGACTTCAATCTAGCTCTTTCTATACTCGATAGGTCTTCTAAGCACAACATCTCCAAAGAAACGAGAGCTTTAAATGAGACACTGGACCAGATGGATTTCACAGATATCTACAGAACTTTACATCCAAACTCAACTGAATACACATTCTTCTCAAGCGCACATGGAACTTTCTCCAGAATAGACCACATATTGGGTCACAAATCGGGTCTGAACCGGTACCAAAAGATTGGGATTATTCCCTGCATATTCTCAGACCATAATGCCTTGAAATTAGAACTAAATCACAACAAGAAGTTTGGAAGGACCTCAAACACGTGGAGGTTAAGGACCATCCTGCTAAAAGATAAAAGGGTCAACCAGGAAATTAAGGAAGAATTAAAAAGATTCATGGAAACTAATGAGAATGAAGATACAACCGTTCAAAATCTTTGGGATGCAGCAAAAGCAGTCCTAAGGGGGAAATACATCGCAATACAAGCATCCATTCAAAAACAGGAAAGAACTCAAATACAAAAGCTAACCTTACACATAAAGGAGCGAGAGAAAAAACAGCAAATAGATCCTACACCCAAGAGAAGAAGGGAGTTAATAAAGATTCGAGCAGAACTCAACGAAATCGAGATCAGAAGAACTGTGGAACAGATCAACAGAACCAGGAGTTGGTTCTTTGAAAGAATTAATAAGATAGATAAACCATTAGCCAGCCTTATTAAAAAGAAGAGAGAGAAGACTAAAAAAAAATCATGAATGAGAAAGGAGAGATCACTACCAACACCAAGGAAATACAAACGATTTTAAAAACATATTATGAACAGCTATACGCCAATAAATTAGGCAATCTGGAAGAAATGGACGCATTCCTGGAAAGCCACAAACTACCAAAACTGGAACAGGAAGAAATAGAAAACCTGAACAGGCCAATAACCAGGGAGGAAATTGAAGCAGTCATCAAAAACCTCCCAAGACACAAGAGTCCAGGGCCAGATGGCTTCCCAGGGGAATTTTATCAAACGTTTAAAGAAGAAACCATACCTATTCTCCTAAAGCTGTTTGGAAAGATAGAAAGAGATGGAGTACTTCCAAATTCGTTCTATGAGGCCAGCATCACCTTAATTCCAAAACCAGACAAAGACCCCACCAAAAAGGAGAATTACAGACCAATATCCCTGATGAACATGGATGCAAAAATTCTCAACAAGATACTGGCCAATAGGATCCAACAGTACATTAAGAAAATTATTCACCATGACCAAGTAGGATTTATCCCTGGGACACAAGGCTGGTTCAACACCCGTAAAACAATCAATGTGATTCATCATATCAGCAAGAGAAAAACCAAGAACCATATGATCCTCTCATTGGATGCAGAGAAAGCATTTGACAAAATACAGCATCCATTCCTGATCAAAACTCTTCAGAGTGTAGGGATCGAGGGAACATTCCTCGACATCTTAAAAGCCATCTATGAAAAGCCCACAGCAAATATAATTCTCAATGGGGAAGCACTGGGAGCCTTTCCCCTAAGATCAGGAACAAGACAGGGATGTCCACTCTCACCACTGCTGTTCAACATAGTACTGGAAGTCCTAGCCTCAGCAATCAGACAACAAAAAGACATTAAAGGCATTCAGATTGGCAAAGAAGAAGTCAAACTCTCCCTCTTCGCTGATGACATGATACTCTACATAGAAAACCCAAAAGTCTCCACCCCAAGATTGCTAGAACTCATACAGCAATTCGGTAGCGTGGCAGGTTACAAAATCAATGCCCAGAAGTCAGTGGCATTTCTATACACTAACAATGAGACTGAAGAAAGAGAAATTAAGGAGTCAATCCCATTTACAATTGCACCCAAAAGCATAAGATACCTAGGAATAAACCTAACCAAAGATGTAAAGGATCTATATCCTCAAAACTATAGAACACTTCTGAAAGAAATTGAGGAAGACACAAAGAGATGGAAAAATATTCCATGCTCATGGATTGGCAGAATTAATATTGTGAAAATGTCAATGTTACCCAGGGCAATATACACGTTTAATGCAATCCCTATCAAAATACCATGGACTTTCTTCAGAGAGTTAGAACAAATTATTTTAAGATTTGTGTGGAATCAGAAAAGACCCCGAATAGCCAGGGGAATTTTAAAAAAGAAAACCATATCTGGGGGCATCACAATGCCAGATTTCAGGTTGTACTACAAAGCTGTGGTCATCAAGACAGTGTGGTACTGGCACAAAAACAGACACATAGATCAGTGGAACAGAATAGAGAATCCAGAAGTGGACCCTGAACTTTATGGGCAACTAATATTCGATAAAAGAGGAAAGACTATCCATTGGAAGAAAGACAGTCTCTTCAATAAATGGTGCTGGGAAAATTGGACATCCACATGCAGAAGAATGAAACTAGAGCACTCTCTTTCACCATACACAAAGATAAACTCAAAATGGATGAAAGATCTAAATGTGAGACAAGATTCCATCAAAATCCTAGAGAAGAACACAGGCAACACCCTTTTTGAACTCGGCCATAGTAACTTCTTGCAAGATACATCCACGAAGGCAAAAGAAACAAAAGCAAAAATGAACTATTGGGACTTCATCAAGATAAGAAGCTTTTGCACAGCAAATGATACAGTCAACAAAACTCAAAGACAACCTACAGAATGGGAGAAGATATTTGCAAATGACATATCAGATAAAGGGCTAGTTTCCAAGATCTATAAAGAACTTATTAAACTCAACAGCAAAGAAACAAACAATCCAATCATGAAATGGGCAAAAGACATGAACAGAAATCTCACAGAGGAAGACATAGACATGGCCAACATGCATATGAGAAAATGCTCTGCATCACTTGCCATCAGGGAAATACAAATCAAAACTACAATGAGATACCACCTCACACCAGTGAGAATGGGGAAAATTAACAAGGCAGGAAACAACAAATGTTGGAGAGGATGCGGAGAAAAGGGAACCCTCATACACTGTTGGTGGGAATGTGAACTGGTGCAGCCACTCTGGAAAACTGTGTGGAGGTTCCTCAAACAGTTAAAAATATATCTGCCCTACGACCCAGCAATTGCACTGTTGGGGATTTACCCCAAAGATACAAATGCAATGAAACGCCTGGACACCTGCACCCCGATGTTTCTAGCAGCAATGGCCACGATAGCCAAACTGTGGAAGGAGCCTTGGTGTCCATCGAAAGATGAATGGATAAAGAAGATGTGGTTTACGTATACAATGGAATATTACTCAGCTATTAGAAATGACAAATACCCACCATTTGCTTCAATGTGGATGGAACTGGAGGGTATTATGCTGAGTGAAGTAAGTCAGTCGGAGAGGGACAAACATTATATGTTCTCATTCATTTGGGGAATATAAATAATAGTGAAAGGGAATATAAGGGAAGAGAGAAGAAATGTGTGGGAAATATCAGAAAGGGAGACAGAACGTAAAGACTGCTAACTCTGGGAAACAAACTAGGGGTGGTAGAAGGGGAGGAGGGCGGGGGGTGGGAGTGAATGGGTGACGGGCACTGGGGGTTATTCTGTATGTTAGTAAATTGAACACCAATAAAAAATAAATTAAAAAAAAAAAGTAGATGGGGCAGAGGGAGAGGGAGAGAGAATCTGAAGCAGACTCTGTGCTGAGCATAGAGCCCCATGCAGGGCTCAATCCCATGATCCTATGACTCTGAGACCACAACCTGAGCCAAAACCAAGAAATGGACCCTTACCTAATGGACTGTGCCACCTAGGCACCCCATTTATTTTATTTCATTCATAATATTTTTCATTTTAATTGTTTTTTTCCCAAAAATATAACATTCATAGAGATGCCTGGGTGGCTTAGCAGTTAAGTGCCTGCCTTCAGCCCAGGGTATGATCTTAGAGTCCTGGGATCAAGTCCCACATCAGGCTCCCTGCATGGACCCTGCTTCTCTCTCTGCCTATGTCTCTGCCTCTCTCTCTGTGTCTCTTAAGAATAAATAAATAAAATCTTTAAAAAAATAACATTCCACGGTGTCTAGCTTAACTGTAACCCTCCTTTACATCATAAACTTGAGTTGTTTGTGATTACAAACTCCCAAGTATTTTCCCACCTTTAAAAATGGTTTCATTTATCTTTATAGGTTAAAAACTCAAAATGAAAGACACATCATAGGCACCTTATAAAAGGGAATTTATGTTAATTTGGGAGTGACAGAAATTGGAATAGCATTATGGGTTCATCCCAGAGCTACTTGGTGGTCTTGGTTAATTAAATAAAATTATTCAATGCATTGCTTAGGCTAACAATTTATGCCTATGACTTTTTATCAGAACTCTTGCTTTAAAACTGGGTTGCTTTTGCTTGGAGGCCCCTTGTATATCCCTCAATAAGCACATCTCAACTCTTAAAGATTTCTTAAAGGGAGAAAGGGATGGATAAAAACCTAGCCATGAAAATCAGTTAAGATCTAAAAGATAAAATTCAAAATGCTTTACTACTTTACTGAAATATACCTATGATCTCATTAGAGGTGGTTTCCCTAAAGCAAAAATACTTATGTTTTGATCTCTCCATTGTTTAAAGCTAACTGTATAGACTTGTTATCACATTGTCAGTAAGAGTCTGTCTTTGAACCACAGCAAATTGTGCTCCAGAGTCACCCCAGAAATATGTCCAGCTTCCTAGATGTTCAAGTATCCTCTTAGCCTATGGTTTACCTTGGGTGGGCTATATCACCCAAGGTAATAAAAATATATTATTCTCAGTATATAGGTTCACTTCCAGGTCTTTAGTTTTCAAGTATAGAATAAGAGTTTCCATCTACACAAAAAGCATATTTACTCAGACATTTAAAGGTATATTGATAATTGGAGTTTATTTTTCTAAAGAGTAAAAATTCTTTAATAAAATTTTGAGAGAATGAAAATTGAGTTTCTAGAATTGTTTTTTTTTACACAATACACTTCTTATAGACAAAGAGAGAAAAGGGAGGCAGGGCATGGTGAAGAGATAGAAAGAAAATAGCTTTTAGAAAAATAAATTATTGAAAGTGAAGTCCAAAGAGAAGGAAAAAAAAAAGAATAGTAATTTCAACCACAGTTAATCTGAAGCCATGTAATTAAAACTGAGGGCAGTTGATAGATAAGAATAAGACCAGAAGTAATATTTTACAGCAGGATTAGTTCACTTCAAGGGTACTTAGTGCTTATGGAAAGTGTAAAGGGGGTGGAGGAAAGAAGGCTTAAACACTAAATTATCTTACAGCCTTTCAAATTATTTCTGCAGATCCTATTACAGTAAAGTAAGCAGAAAAGGGGCAGCAGAACAAATCATAAGAATTTTTGTATCTATCTGTCCAGTACTCAATAAAGAAAAGTGGCAGACACAGTAAAAGATGCTTTCATGTTCTGTTCATCACCATGCTGTCCTCGGATGCAGATATCATTTGGCACCACTGCAAAACTAAAATTTGGTGCAAATAAAGGCATATTCTCTGATTTCAGATATTTTCCCTTTCATCAATTCAGAATAACTCTGCCTTTTTCTCTTAAATTCCTATGGAAAATGCCATCTAATTCATATTCTTTTACATAATTTATCAAAATCTAGAACTTTTTCTTCTTGTATCAGAGTTAATAGTGTATAACTTTTAAGAGGCAGAACTACTCTTCTGTTCCATTGCTTCCTCTAGCTTCAGAATAATGTGTTAAAATATCTTAGACATCTTCTTTAAATGGCCCTTCTTTTAGTCTTAATCTTTTTTTTTTTTTTTTTTTTTTTGAGCAGAGCAGAAAATAATAAGTTTACGGAATGGTGGAATTGAATGTTAGCTTCAGTATAAAGTATGCAGAGTGTGTGTGTGTGTGCGTGTGTGCATGTGTTTTTGAAGGAGAGACTCTGAACCATAAACAGAAATCTTCAGATAATGAGTCTGAGTGTCAAAATTAAATAAGAACCCCAAATCCAAATAGCAAGTTGAGTTACTAAGTAAAAGTCCTTTGGTATAATTAAATGGGCAAGGATAGAAATATCTATGTACCACTGTTTCCATTCAGTTCAATAATCTTGCTCCTATCTTTACAAAACTAAAATTTAAAATAATATTTTTGTTAAATGGATCCTTTCCTCTATCCATGGAATGCTCAAAGGAAAGTTTTAAGATTGAATGAAGAGATGAGAAAAATGTCATTGATGCAATCACCATTCTCCATGTGAACCAAGCAACAATGATTTTATTGCCTATACCTCAAAAATAGTTTTTATAGAGCCCTTGAATTACTTAATCACTAAGTGATTCCACTCTCTTATTTGTAATAAGTATTATTCCAAAAACACAGAGTAAGAAAAGTAATTTAAATATTTTATATTAAATAACATGCTATAAGATTAACCTAATTTCTGGAAGATGTCCATGACTTCTTTGGAGAAAACCTACAGTATTATTTCATCAATATTTTTCTTTTTTTATTGTTGACTTATTCCTCATCCCCATTTTAACCTTCCTTTTATCTGGAAGGAGTATAGATACCTATCAAAATTATAACTTTCAGACTTTTACCAGTTCTTTTTCATTGTATTTTAGTTAATCTGTAGTGTCAATACACATTAGGCTGAAGCGTGTTGCATCCAATATGATGGCAGCAGGGAATGTAGGAACCACAGAAGAGTGAAGCATTAGTTGTATTCAATGGTTGGTGATTGCTTCTCTGAAAAAGCAGAAATGTTTTAAGGCCTGCAGATTTCTGGAAGGTATTTGTGAGCTTATTCAATACAATGGTTTCCAGTTTTTGGAATGATCCATGTAAAATCCCTTTGAAAATAACCATGTCAGGCTAAATGTTTATTATATCATGAAAGTTTAATGATAATTTAAATAAAACTAGCCAGTTAAAGCAGTCCCTGTATTTCAAACATGGTAGTTTTCTAAAGAGCTATTCATGTGTCATTCCATGTGCTGTCCCAAAATATTGAACCCTACATCCAGAATATAGAAAACAGACCAAATAGAAGAAACAAGCAATGATGAAATATATAGGCTAATGCAATAAATCAGGTCATTCATGAAATGTATTATGTTGATAGGATAAATTTTAAGCCTTAGATTCCTTCCTGCATCTACTTAATTCATTTGTGTGAAAAGGAGCATTTCTAAAATGAGTTCTGACTACTCAGTCCTAACAGTTTGGTGAATTTGTCAACCTGAAAATTGCTATCAAATATTTCAGCATAAGCTATTTTAAAAATATTTTTGAATGTATAACTGAGGTAACAGAGAAAAAAACAAGAAAGGAAAATTATTTCCCAGTAGCCTAAAATTAAGATGATAAAGAAATTGAGTGTGAGTTAATAGCTGCAGCTGCCTGTAGGAATTTGCTGGTCTCAGTATCCAAGGGTCTGTGGTTTTAACCTACCATGTTGGACTTGGAGCTGTGAAAGGCACACAATTGTAGCTGAAATTCAAAGTCCTCCAAAGACTACGTCCCAAGTAAAAGGGCAGAACTAAAAAAAAAAAAAAAAAATCTTCCCAATGGGACAGTAAGAACTCAAGAAAACTTGTCTCTCTAGCCCTGGGCTCTGGATTAAGGGGGTGGGGGTTAATAGAGAGACAGAGAAATGAAATATCTAGTTTCCTTTGTGTATCCACGGCCCGAGGCCTGCCCCCATTCCTGTTTGGGGTCAGATTTACCTTGTCTACGTGGTTCAGGAATTCCTAAACTCAGAAACAGACATAAAAACCAACCTGGGCTAAAAAATAATAATAATGATAATAATAATAATCACCGTGGGCTGGAAAGATCCAGACAGCATCTATAAGAAATGAAAGCAACAATTTTGGGGATACATAACTTCATTCAAGGATTCCCACAAATATAACCTCACTTAAAAATGAACTCAGTAGGGATCCCTGGGTGGCGCAGCGGTTTAGTGCCTGCCTTTGGCCCAGGGCGCGATCCTGGAGACCCGGGATCGAATCCCACGTCGGGTTCCCAGTGCATGGAGCCTGCTTCTCCCTCTGCCTGTGTCTCTGCCTCTCTCTCTCTCTCTCTCACTGTGTGCCTATCATAAAATAAAATAAAATAAAAATTTAAAAAAAAATGAACTCAGTAACCCAAATTTAGGACACAAACTAGCAGTGTTGACGCCCAAGAATTCTCAATAATAGCATTCTCAAATAAAGACTATAAAATAACTGTTCTAAACATTTAAAGATACAAAAGAAATGGAAAAGAGAACAGACAGATATCCAGGCAGATTGAAAATAAAAAGAAGAACTTCCAGAAATAAAAAATTTATTGAAGTCAGAAGATGCACTGTCAAATACAAAGATTCTGAAATTTCCAGAGAGACAAAAAATATTTCCAAGTTGAAGAGTGAGATTCCTTACAGATACTTTCTTTACTCAAACCACATGCCATTTCACCAGTGACTTCTGGATCTTAACATGTGACTCTTATAACCTCTGAGAGCTAATTTATTGAGTTCTAGCAAATCCCAAGCCAGTATGCCATGTGTTAATTACACTGAATGGCCTCTTCAAAATAAACCACACAACACTGATGTTGATCCTGTTAGATTAAGACAAATTAAAAATCTAATACATAGTTTTGCTGTCAGGTCCTAAAGTTCAAAGGTCAATATGGTATATTGCAATAAGGCTATAGGTTACCCATGCCCCAATATTTTATCATAATAAACCAAATAGGGATGAAACACCCAGCAGTAGCCCATAAATCTATTAACAGTGAACTGTCAATGTCCTATATACCAGGGTAATTTGTTAATTCAGAGCTAGGTCTCTTTTTTCACTAGACCTTGTAAACTCCTTTCTGAAACATCAATAAACCATCTGCTTTGACTTGTTAATCAAATGACTTTATTCAGTCCAAAGCAATTTTTTCCTAATAAAAACAGAGTATTTATCTCCATGGCTATAAAAGAGGATTGTTTTCAACTGTTCACTTATAGTTAAGAAGCACATTTAGTTTGGATTGATTTCCAATGCTTCGGTCATATCTTGTCACTTTCCATTTCTTACACACAGCATCTCAGTTTAGCCATTTAGGAAAAGAAAAAAACAGTCAAATTCTGAATGTGGTATGGGACCAGTGCACAAAAACTCAAGAATAAGTTTGAGGAAAGAACTCACCCCAAATTACTGTAGATCAACATTTCAATATCCTGATTTCCCTCTGTCTGGAAATTTTCTTGTCATTCTAGATAGAATGTTCATACTAGCCACTGTTTCTCTCAACTGAGGTTTCCAGATATTTGCCTTTTAGTCAGTATAGCTCTGTTCTGAGTCACAGGGCAGATAATGTTTATAATAGAAACTTTTTATCCTCTCTTAGACTTTATTGTGTTATTGTAAAATAAAGTCAGCTTCAGTGAGATGAGATCAGAGATGTGAAGCTCTGCAAAGCTATCCCAGAAAATTGACCCCCTTTTCTCCAACCCACCAAACTGACATAAAATGAGTATTTCTGAGGTATCCGTGGGGATATTCTCAGTGCTTTGTGAATGAGCATCTTCAGGAATCGTCACGCTTCTTGCACCCTCTGTCCTTGGAGCTTACTGCCAGCTGGCAAATGGGAGCACAGCCTATGACCTCTGACCTTGAATCAGCTCCTCTTGGACTGTTAGAAAAATGATGTCTGGGGAGAGGTCTGAGCATTTGAGTTATTACTGGGTTCTGTCCTCTTAAAAAACAAAGAAGAAACTCATAGGTGTCCTTAATAAGCAGAGGCTTCAAATGCAGCACAAATCATGGTGCATTCTGGGAATTTTCTTGGGGCACAGCTTCCTTTCCCATTGCAAGTCCCTGAACAAAGGAAAAAATATGCAGCAAACAAAAAGTATAATTAAAATTCCTAAAGTGTTTATGCAGACTTGTTTTTATTCTTTTTATGCAGACATTATTTGGTGAGCTACCATTTAGATCTTTTTATGTTTGGGGTGGTATCATAGGAGAAGGATTGTCAAACAGTCCTGTTTCTCTCCATGTCCTTTTATCTACTCAATTTTACAAAGACGAGAAAAAAATCTTCTAAGCCCTTAATTCAAATTTTAGCCTCTTTTTGAGCCTAAAAGAGAAAACAGGAGAAACATCTGAGATTTTATGATTATAGCAATGAGTTTGTTTCTAATGTGTTCTAAGGTTTTCCTAACACTTATTGATTTTAACCTTATTCCCATAAGATTTTTCTCTTAATATTTCCATTAAAGTTGGAACCAAATACATTAAAATTAACTGCCCCTCAGGCATGAAGTTCTGCCAAATTAAATATCAATTATTTTTCACTTAGTAATAATGATTTCATTTTTGAACCCCCATCTTCACCCTGGCAGTATGTCTTCACACCTAACTCACACCATAACTAGGAAAGAGTACCAGTCATGAACTCATTAATGTTCTTCACACTGTAGCTCTCCACATTGAAGGTTATTTTCATAAGGACAGGGAGAGCCTATTACTAGAAATCTTGATGAAAGCAGTCCTTCAGATATGGTTGAGTAATAAAATCTTTGCATGAGAGGAACTAATGGACAGATTCCTAGACTTTAATATCGAGAAAGATAAATTGGACTGGAATAAGAATGGGAGTACCAGAATGTAGAAGAAAATTATGTACATAATTTAAAATGTGTGTTAAATTAAGCAACACAGACATATATTTTTAAACATACATTGTCATTATTAAACTCAGTGCTATAAATTCTCAGAAATGGCTAATTTATGGACTTGAGTAATATTTTGGAGGTAGAGAATAGTAGAGCATGATATAATTATATTTAGAATTCAGAATCAAATAAAAGGCCAATTCTTAAAGTTTATGCCAGACAAAATATACTTGGCTTAAATAATTTGATTTGACCATCAATATGGTCCCCAAATCCCTGAGTGGGTAGGTTCTCTTTTAACCTTGTTTATTTGGGGTTTTTTTGGCTTTGTTTTTCCCTAGTAACATACAGTCTGGATTTGGGTTTTGTAAAATATTTTATTGAAAGTTTTACCAAAGTTTTACTAAAAGTCTGTTACAGGACAGGAAAAAGAAAAAAAAACACATTGATTTTAAGAGGCAGACTAAGTCATGACTCAAAATCCAATGATGATTGGATAGCACAATTGAAGGTCACCTTTTTTTTAAAAAAAATTTTTTACTTATTTACTTATGATAGACATAGAGAGAGAGAGAGAGGCAGAGACACAGGAGGAGGGAGAAGCAGGCTCCATGCCAGGAGACCGACGTGGGACTCGATCCCGGGACTCCAGAATCGCGCCCTGGGTCAAAGGCAGGCGCCAAACCACTGAGCCACCCAGGGATCCCCTGAAGGTCACCTTTTTATCAGAGATGAAGAATCTAAGAGGGTGAATAACATGCTGGGAGACACTGTGGTTAGACTAGGTTAAAAGATCAAAGACTGTGCAGAATATTTGTGAAGTTGACTAAGGAATAGGTAGAAACAAATAATAGGGAAATAAAAAATTGATTAAAATGTTCCTACTTGGTAAAGCAATAATCATATAAAAGCTAGTATATAGTTGAAAGGAATACAATTATATATTTCTGTTCCTTTTGGTAGGACTACCCAAGAAGATTGTGTTGCATTTTGAAGATATTAATAAAAGGAAATTAATAAGACTATATTTTTAGACATTAAAGTCAAGTTCATTTTTTTTTAAAGTCAAGTTTAATAGAAGTTAATATGTGTGGCTTGACTAAAAAAAACTAGATTTGAGTTTTGTAAAATGAGAAGGGGCTATAAACATTTGAAGTTTCATGGATGAATATAAGCTATCTAACATGCCAGTAGGGGTTATGTATGTGAGAAAATAAAATATTTCCCATTTCTTTTCTTTTTTTTTTTAAGATTTTATTTATTTATTCATGAGAGACACGGAGAGAGGCAGAGACACAGGCAGAGAGAGAAACAGGCTCCATACAGGGAATCCGATGCAAGACTTGATCCCAGGACTCTGGGATCAGGCCCTGAGCCGAAGACAGGCATTCAACCACTGAGCCACCCAGTCGTCCCTAACACATCTTGATCTTATTAATAAGATGAGTTTTTTTTTGATTTGGTTCTTTACATTTCATATCTTATATAGATCTCCTAATAATGTTTTATTTATTTATTTATTTATTTATTTATTTATTTATTTATTTATTTATTGTTTTTTATTATTTTTATTTTTTTAATTTTTATTTATTTATGATAGTCACAGAGAGAGAGAGAGAGGCAGAGACACAGGCAGAGGGAGAAGCAGGCTCCATGCACCGGGAGCCCGACGTGGGATTCGATCCCGGGTCTCCAGGATCGTGCCCTGGGCCAAAGGCAGGCGCCAAACCGCTGCGCCACCCAGGGATCCCTATTTATTATTTTTTAAAAGATTTTATTTATTCATCATAGACATAGAGAGAGAGAGGCAGACACACAGGCAGAGGGAGAAGCAGGCTCCATGCTGGGAGCCCAACATGGGACTAGATCCCAGGTCTCCAGGATTGTGGCCTGGGCCAAAGGCAGGCGCTAAACTGCTGAGCCACCCAGGGATCCCCTAATAATGTTTTAAAGTAACAGTGTACATGGGGTGCCTGGTTGGCTTAGAAGAGTATGTGACTTTTGATCTCAAAGTTGTGAGTGTGAGCCCCATATTGGGTATAGAGATTACTTAAAAATAACTAAACTAAAAAAAGGAAAATAACAGTTATATATGTGTATATATATATATTTAAGATTTTTATTTATTTATTCATGAGAGACACAGAGAGACAGCGGCAGAGACACAGGCAGAGGGAGAAGCAGGCTCCCTGCAAGGGACTCCAGGATCAGGTCCAGGGCTGAAGGCGGCGCTAAACCCCTGAGCCACCCGGGCTGCCCAACATTATATTTAAATACAAGATCATGAAGTTAATGTATGTTTTGAAATTTTATCATTTATTTGAGAGTAAGCATGAGCTGGGGAGCAGGGGAAAGGCAGAGGGAGAAGCAGATTCCCTGCTGAGCAAGGAGTCTGACTGGGGGCTCAGTCTCAGAACCTATGAGATCATGACCTGAGTAGAAGGCAGCCACCTAACTGACTGAGCCACCCAGGTACCCCTACCTAATTACATTTTAAAATGCAAGTATACTAGGATTTTTTGTTTAGAAGACAAGTATTCCCATTAACTTTTCTGTAAAGTAGTAACTTTATGACTGAGTGGTCAATTATCATTAAATAAAAAAGAGTATCTCTCCACTTATTTATTTATTTTTAATTTATTTTAGAGAAAGCATGAGCAAGAAGAGGCGCAGAGGAAGGAGAGAAGCAGATACTCTGCTGAGTGCAGAGCCCAGTGCAGGGCTTGATCTGACGACCCTGAAATCAGGACCTGAGCCAAAATCAAAAGTCTAACACTTTTTTTTTCACTGAGCCCCTCCAGTTACTTAATTTTTTAAAAAAGATTTTATTTATTTGTTCATGAGAGACACAGAGAGAGAGGCAGAGACATAGGCAGAGGGAGAAGCAGGCTCCATGCAGGGAGCCTGACATGGGACTCGATCCCAGGTCTCCAGAATCAGGCCCTGGGCCAAAGGTGGAGCTAAACTGCTGAGCCACCTGGGCTGCCCCAGTTGCTTATTTTTATATACAGATGGGTACTCGGTGAACCAGGATGCTGGTTAAAAATGCAGTTCTGACTCAGCTAGATTGGAGAGAGAATTTAGGAATTGCATTTAAACATTTTTTTAAAAAGATTTTATTTGAGTAAGAGAGAAAGCATGAGGTGGAGGGCAGAGAGAGAAGGAGAAGCAGATGCCCAGCTGAGCAGGGAGCCCCACTCAGGCTGAATTCTAGGACCTGAGCTGAAGGCAGATGGTAGACACTTAACTGAGCCACCCAGGCACCCTAGATAATTCTTATATAAATGATCTGCAGGCCAGTTTATGGAAGTTTACTTTGACAAATAAATATCCTTTTAAAAAGTAAGTGAGTATGGAGTTTAGCTTCTAGTAATAATGTTAAACTAAGCAATTTGAACCATCTCTCCTACAGAGAGCAATTAGGAAAGTGGTTTTTTTGAAATAGAAACAAAAATCTGTTTGAGGCCTTGTAACTAACAGTATAGTGAGAACCTATGAGACCAACTAGGAGGACATTCAAGAGAGATGAGTCTAGCATTTAGAGGTGTTTTTCCCTTAGAGGTTTCTGCCATTTCTTGTAGATCTGAGTATCTGCCATTTCCAATAAAGATGGCTAAAAGCCTGCGATACTCACAATCATGAAGTCTGTGGGAAAAACTAGAGTTCAAGGCCCCCAAAGAGGGGGATAATACCTGATAAAATCTCAGAGGAAGGATGAACCTGAAATAGACCAGCCTAGCCAGAGACTGAAAACCAATTTTATTTATTTTTAAAGAGATTTTATTTATTTATTTGACACACAGGGCACAAGCAGGGGAGCAGCAAAGGGAGAGGGAGGAGCAGACTCTCTGCTGAGCAGGGAGCCTGATATCCCAGGATCCTGGGATCATGACCTGAGCCCAAAGCAGATGCTTAACTGACTGAGTCACTGAGATGCCCCTGAAAACCAATTTTAAATAATTTCAAATCTTGATCTGGTTTAGGTAATACAGAATTACTACTGGAGTTATCCACTCCCAGAAATTTCTATAGAGGAACACTTACTGGTGTTCAGTCAAAATAGAAAATAGGCACAAAAGATAAAACTGCATGATAAAAAAACAAGAGAAACAACACCCAATACAAAGAGACTTATACAGGTGATTTAGATGATGGGGGTTTTAGACGCAGATTTCACAATAAGAATAATATATGAGGACACTATATATTCTGATTTTAATTCCTATTGGATATGTGATTTTCAGATATTTTCTCCTGTGGGTTATAGTTTTATTCTATTGATAGTGTCCTTTGATGCATGTTTTTAATTTTCATTAAGTCTAGTTTTGCTTTTATTGCCTGTGCCTTAAGCATCATTCCAAGAAATCTTTACCAAACCCAGTTTTGTAACATTTTTGTCCTATGTTTCCTCTAAGAGT
This sequence comes from Canis aureus, assembly GCF_053574225.1. NCBI lineage: Eukaryota > Metazoa > Chordata > Mammalia > Carnivora > Canidae > Canis > Canis aureus. The sequence continues at coordinate 320,223 of NW_027554410.1, read as the reverse complement.
TTTATAATTTTAGTTCTTATGTTTCTTTGATCCATTTTGGGTTAAGTTTTAAATGTGGCTTAAACAACAGAAATCAATTTAGCACAGTTCTAGAGGGTAGAAGTCCAGTATCCGGGTGTTAACATAGTTGGATTCTGGTAGGAGCTCTCTTTTTGACTTGCAAAGGGCTGCTTTTTGCTGTGTTATCACATGGCAGAGAGAGAGAGAGACCTTTAGTGTCTCTTCCTTTCTTGTAAGGGCCCTAGGTCTACAGATCAGGGATCCATTTTTGTCACTTCATTTAACCTTAATCACTCTTTAAAGGCCTTATCTCCAGCACAGTCACATGGGTAATTAGGGTTTTAAAATATGAATTGTGGAGTGCAGGGAGGGGGGGAACACAATTCAGTCCATAGCAACCATGTATACAAGGGTTTATATCTGGGCTCTTTATTCCATTTGTTTATCTGTTTTTATGCCTGCACCATACTGTTTTGATTACTATAGCTTTGGTAAGTTTTGAAATCATAAGTGTGAGTCCTCTAACTTCATTTTCAGGATTGTTTTTGGCTATTAGGGGTCCCATGAGATTTCATACAGATTTTAGGATGGATTTTTCTATTTCTGCAGAAAGCATCATGGGAATTTCAGTGGGGATTTAATCAGATTTGTAGATCACCGTGGTTAGCACTGACATCATAACAGTATTAAATAGTATCCACAATAGCCTATTCTTCTACTTAAGTAATTTTTAATTTCCTTCACCAATGTTTTGTAGTTTTCACTGTACAAATCTTTTACCTATTTGGTTGAAATTTCTAAGTATCTTATTCTTTTGGATGGGATTGTCAATGGAATTATCTTAATTTCCTTTTCAGGTTGCTTGTTGTTAATGTATACAAATGCAGTTGTTCGAGTGTTGATCTTGTATCACGCTATTTTGCTCAGTTTGCTTATTCTAAAAAGTTTTTGTCCAATTTTTTAGGGCTTTCTACATATAAGATCTTATCATCTGCAAATAGAGATAAATTTACTTCTTTCCAAGTTGGATGCCTTGCTTAATTGCTCTGCCTAGAACTTAGAGTACTATGCTGAATGGAAGTTGCAAAAATAGACATCCTTGTCTCATTCCAAACAAGCCTTTGACCTTTGAGGATAATATTAGCTGTGTGTTTTTCATATGTGGCTTTTATTATGTTGAGGTGTTTTCCTTCCATTCCTAGTTTATTGAGTGTTTTTATCATGAAAAGGTATTGAATTGTGTCAAATGCTCTTTCTACATCAGTTGAGATAGTCATGTAATTTTTTTCCTTCATTCTGTTAATGTGATGTATTCTGTTAATGTTTTTCTTTGGGAAATACTATTCTGATTCTTTGTATGCCTTTTGATTTTTTATGTAAAAACTAGACAAAAACTGAATCATATAATGTAGCAGCTCAAAAGCATATTTTCCCTCTTTGCCACCATATGCTCTTTTTGTTGTTGTCATTGTTGTTTTTTATTGTTCTTGTAGCCTGATTCTGTGCTGAGGATCTGCCTGAGATGTAAACTTAAGGTCTTTCTAGATCTATTCTATGCTTTCTCCTTTCTTTGGGCCTTTGCCATGACATTCTAAATCCCCTATATATGCAGTTGCTTTCCAATATCCTACTTCTTAAATATCTGGCTTCCAAAAGAAGAAAAACATAAACATTAATGAGGCAGGAGGATAAAATGTGTGTGAAGCCTTTAAATCTCCTGGAAGTCACTTTGGATGGAGGTGGATGAACTTAAAGTAACAGCTGCCTGGCTCTGTATCTCTCCTTCCACTGTCAGGAGAAGCAATCAGCAGTCAGAGCCCAGATCCCCAAATATTTAAAGGAAAAGGTCTGGTTTCCCACTTGATTCTCACAGGCTGCATACAAACTGCTTCAGGATCGTGTACACAGTTGCTTGCCATGAGGCTAGGGAGTGGGGGGTGAAGAGCTGATGCTGTATTAAGAGCTCCCAGAGATTATCACTGTTTACTGTCCAAGACTTCCCTGGAAACCTAGCTATAAGCCTTCAGATAGACTCCAGAGTTCCAAAATAGTTACATCAGACAGATTCCATTGGTGCAATAGTTGTCTAGGTGAGGAGACAGATTTCTGATGAGTTAATGTTTCCTACTCTACCATCTTCCTAGAATCCTCTGCCCCAGAAGTCCTTTTTCTTTTTTTTTTTTTTTTTTTTTTTTTGGCTTCACAAAAAGATTGAGAGGAAGGTACAGAGTTCTCCTATACCCATTGTCTGCATATCTCCTAATCTCCTCCATTGTCAAAATCCCTCCCCCCACCAAAATGGTACATTTGTTATAGTTGATGAACCTGCCCTGACACATTATCACCTAAAGTCTATAATTTACATTAGATTTCACTCTTGATGTACATTTTGGGAGTTTGGACAAGTGTATAATATTTATCCACCATTATAGTATCATATGAGGTATTTTCACTGCCCTAACAGTCCTCTGTGCTCCACATATTCATCCCTTCCTTCTCCCAACCCCTGGCTACCTCTGATATTATTGCTGTCTCCATAATTTTGCCTTTTCTAGTATATCATATAGTTAGAATCATGCGTCATGTATGAAGCCTTTGCAGATTGCCTTTTTTTACTTGGTGATATGAATTTAAGGCTCTTCCTTAAATGTCTTTTCTTGACTTGATAGCTCATTTCTTTTTAGTGCTGAATAATATTCCATTATGTTGAAGTACCAAAGTACTCACTTACTGAAGGGCATCTTGGTTGTTTCCAGGTTTTAGCAGTTATTAATACAGCTGCTATAAATATCCATGTTACAGATTTTTGTGTGGACATGGGTTTGTAAGTCCTTTCAGTAAATACCAGTGTGTTTGATTACTGGGTCATATGGTAAGAGTATGTTTAGTTTTGTAGGAACCTGCTAACCCGTCTTCCAAAGTAGCTGTCCCATTTTGTATTCCCACCAGTAATGACTGAGAATTCTTGTTACTCTACCTCCTAACCAGCATTTGATGTTGCCACTGATTTGGATTTTTTCCATTCTAAAAGGTGTGTAATGGTATCCAGAAGTCTTTTTTGCCTCAAAATATCACAATTTCTTTTGTTCCAAGTGGGCAGTGCTTCTACTGATTCATCTCTCTTAAAAAACGGGGATTTCATATTTGATTCTAATCAACTCTGTATGCCAAAACCAAACCCCTGATTCTATTTGAGACTTGCCCTTCTCTCTACACTTAAATTACAGATACTTGGGGGATGTCACACTTTTGTGGGACTATGCCTTTTGTATTTCTAGAAATTAACTTGTTTACCTTTGTTGTTGATATGCAAGGTACCATCTTAATTCTTCCAGAGCTCTTAAGAAAATGTTCAATAGCCATTATCCTTGATCTGGTCTTTACCCAATGCCCTAGGTTTAGTCTTTTCCCTCAAGCTGTTTCTTAATGGCTAGGGCTTTTATTAGATGAGAATGTTTTATTTTCCAATCTGAAATGTCTGGGCAATTTATAATCTCTTTAATTTTGCCTGCAAATGGATCATGCCTTTTCTCAAGTCATCTCTTTCTTGTAGAATCTTACCAAATGAAATAGTTTGTGCATTTAACATTTTTCCTCAAAATCTCCTCCCCCAGTTCTGTAAGTTTATTAAATTATTTTCTGCTAGATTATCCCATGCAACATTTTTGCCAACTGTTTGCCATTATATGAATCATAATTTTTCTGATTTCTTTTTCCCTGCCATTTTTCCAGCTTCCTATTAGAGTCTCCTCAATACCTGCTTCCTGGTTCTAAACTATTATGTATTTTAGTTTTTTGCTATTGGAGCACCCTGCTTACAGCTTACTTCTTCTATAGCTGTTCACTTTTGCTATAGTAATGTCTCTAATTCAGTAGCTTAAAACAAAATAATTTATTCTTTTTTATACATCTTAGAATGAGCTGGTCTAGACTCCAAACCGGAATTTAGGTCTAAGTCTACTCTATTTCCCACCTATGTAGTTAGGGCACATTCTTACAGTAATGTCAGATGCGTGGGCAAGTTCAGTTGAACAAACACATTTCAAGATTCTGTATGCACTATAGCTACTAACATCTCAAGGCTAAAATAAGTAATGTGACTTAATCCAAAGTCAAAGCTCAGAAAGGTATTCTATCTCTAGAAGAAGGAACAGTAGTCACATGGCAAAGGACACAAAATGAAGGGGTGAAGAACTATGGTCAATAATACAATGTACCAAATCATTTAAACACTAACCAAAACAAGTATGAGAAAGCTATGCTCAAAGTTGTCATTAAAAAAATTAGAGATAGGGATCCCTGGGTGGCGCAGCGGTTTGGCGCCTGCCTTTGGCCCAGGGCGCGATCCTGGAGACCCGGGATCGAATCCCACGTCGGGCTCCCGGTGCATGGAGCCTGCTTCTCCCTCTGCCTGTGTCTCTGCCTCATTCTCTCTCTCTCTCTGTGACTATCACAAATAAATAAAAATTAAAAAAAAATTAGAGATAAACAGTGATGTTTCTTGACAAAATACTTAATTTACCTGTAAGCAAAAATAATTCTGAATATATATGTACCTAATAACTAGCCTCAAAATATAGAAAACAAAAATTTACAATTCAAAAAGAAGAAATATGGGGCACCTGGGTGGCTCAGCAGTTGAGCGTCTGCCTTTGGCTCAGGGTGTGATCCCAGAGTCACAGGATCAAGTGCCACATTGGGCTCTGTGCATGGAGCCTGCTTCTCTCTCTACCTGTGTCTTTGCCTCTCTCTCTGTGTCTCTCATGAATAAATAAATAAAATCTTAAAAAAAGGAGAAATATGAAAATTAATGATCACAGATTTTAACTTACCATTCTCAATGACTTTTACAACAAGCAGACAGAAATTAATAGAAGGAAAATTTTAACCCAATTAACAAGCTTGATTTACTTATCTTGTATGTAAAACTTCAAAATGAATATTAAAACTACTTAATGCCCTTTATTATTGAGTACATACAGAACATTTTAAATATTTGACTATAGTTCATCCATAAAGAAATTATCAAATTTCAAAGGATTGAAATCATATTTTCTCAGATCATCATGAAATTAGATTACAAAAGAATAACATAAAGATAATTAGAAAAGCCCTATATATTTGTAAATTTAAAGATAGAACATTAAATATCTCATGCCTCAAGGGAAAAAAAAGAAAAATAGAAAATATTTTTAAATACTGATGAAAATACTATATATTAAAACTTGTAGGTGTATAGCTAAAACAAGCTTACAGAGAAAATTTTGGCTTTAGATTCACATGTTAGAAAAGACGGAAAGCTGAAAAAGTGATTTGAGCAACTATCTGAGGAAGGAAGAAAAAACAACAAATTCAAACGAAAAGAAACTAGAAGGAAAAAACTAAGAATAGTAATTAATGAAATAATAAATATTCAACAAATCAACAAGCCAAAAGTAGTTTCTTTGAAATAAAATTGATACTTATTCCCAGACAGAACTCATCATTAAAAATAAAAGAAGGCATAACTAACTAAATTCAGGAATTAAAAAGTTGGAAAAAAAAAAAAAAGGAATTAAAAAGTTGGGAGACATTACCATATATCCTACTTCACCATTTGGCAACATATAGTAATATTAACAGGGCTCTACATTGTGGCATAATTTTTTTACTGTATAAAGAATATATGATACTTGTGTATATAATTTAGAAAAACAGATAACAAAGTAAAATAGTGTCCCAATAGTTAGGAAAAAATGTTTCTCAATCCTAGATGTACACTGGAATTGTCAAGTATGCATTCTTTAAATATTGATGCTTTGGGCCTGTTGGAGGATTATTTAAATCATAATTTCTAATTGTGTCTTTGCATCTATATTTTTTAAATTGCCACTTAAGAAAATATTTATTTATTTGAGAGAGCACAAGCAGAGGGAGTAGGAAAGGGAAAAGCAGGCTCCCCACTGAGCAGGAAGCCCAATGTGGGACTCAATCCCAGGACCCCCAGGATCATGACTTTAGCCAAAGGCAGGTACCTAACTGAGCCATCCAGGTGCCCTGCCATGTTGACTCTAATATTTAGTCACATTATGAACAACTGATAGAGAAAATAATATTTTAATGTCCTTCAGGTCTTTTTTGCTTGTATAAACATAATTTTTATATAGATTCTTATGAAGCACACAATTTTGAAACGTTTTAAACTTACCAACATGTTCCTACTGGTATAGGAAGATGTTTACAATGCTTCTACCACTGCATTTTTAATAGTTACGTAGTATTCTATTTTGTGAATTTATTACCATTAATATAACTAATACATTATTAGGCATTTGAATATTCAATAGTATAAACAGTGCTAAGAGAATATCTTTATAAAAGTACTTTTCACACATCTATAAAAAGCACTTGTTAAGTCATTTATTCAAATATATTCTTACTGGATTAATGCAAATAGTTTATGTAACAGTTGGTAACTAAGTTTTTATCTTAGATGCTTGCCCAGAATCACATAGGCTATTAAGATTGAAAGAGATATATTAATATCTGTTTGGCTAACCATATTATCCCTAACACAGCAATGCCTGTTATACAGAAGGCATACAAAAATATTTGTTGAATAAGTGAATGAATTTAATTCCTTGGAACTAACTTCAATTTCTAGAGTATGTGGAGCAGCCACTTTCAAAAGAAAGATAGTGTAATCTTAGGAGGAAATCTAGCATGAGAAGACAAACTTAGAATCTATGACCTAAAATCTTTTACTTTCAAATTAACGATTAATAACAGAGAGTTATTGAGGTTTATGTATACCTACACTTTAAATATGGTCATTTTGGCATGTAGATTTTAAGCTACCATTTATTGAATGTTTTATATCCATTGTCTCATTGAAACTTCACAACCACCTACTATAGTGAATATTACTATCTCATTTGAAAGATGAGGTTTAGAGAGGTGAGGTAAATATGCTCAAGGTCACCAGCAAAAGAACAGGAGACAGGAATTCAACTCTGGTTTGTATGGTAGGAAAAAAAAAAAGCACCCCTTTAACCACTGTGCCTCCCATGTATTTTGGTTTTCTGCTGCACTGGAGCAGAATAACTTTGGACATTGCAATTAAAGATAATATTCTTATAACCAATACATGACTATGGAGAAATATTAGACAATTCAGATAAGCAAAACAAATGCAAATTATACCTATGATTCTGTTATCCATTGGGTGAACAGTACTTTTTATCTATCTGAAACAAATATGTCCTACCTCTGAAATTATTACAATCCCTGTCATTCTGTTTTGCTCACTGTGTATTTGGGCACTTGACATGCATTGAAGAAGCAGTACAATATATATATTTTTTAAACTGACCATTGGCTATTTTTTCTATAGCATCTATTCATTCTTTCATAATTATAAATATTATTATGTTTATGTCCTATTTTGTTCCATGCATTCTGCTACCTTTTGAAAATATAGTGGTGGTCAGAAACAGATATGATCCCTGCCCTCATGGAGCTGTCAGTTGATCAGAGGAGAGTTTTATGAATAAAAAATGACAAATAAATGTAAATGTGCTATTGTAAAAAGCATTATGCAAGATAGGGATGTGAGTTTGTACAAGGAAAATTTGACCTAATCAGAAAAGGCTTCTCTGATAAAATAATAAGTAAGCTAATATTTGAAGGAAAGTTAAAGTAGGGAAGGAGGAGCCTTACAAAGGAAGGTACTAATATATGAAAAGCCCTGAGACAATAAAGACCTTGAGAATAAGGGAAATAGAAAGAAGGCTGGCACAGCTCAGGATGGATAAACCAGCTGGAGACTCTCATACAGCATGGGGCTGAAGAGGAAAGTAGGGACCAAACTCTGCAAAGGCCCTGAGGCTGGGTCATGCTGAGTATACTCAGAGCAGCAAAGATTCCAGCGTGGCTAAAGTGGCATAAGTAAGGCAAGAGCAATGTAAAATGAGGTTAGGGAGGCAACAAGGCGCCAGATAGTAATGCAGTGCTCTCCATTAGCACTTTCTACAGTGATGGAAATGTTCTTATCTGCTGCCCACTGTGTTAACCATTACTCACTTGAAACTGAACACTCAGAATATGGTTAGTATAATGGAGGAACTGAATGTTTAATTTTATTTAATTCTAATAGTCTTTAGCTGCAGTGTCTAATATGGTGACTTCTGAACCATGTGTGGCTAGTGTAGCTAAGGAATCTAAATTTTAATCAGTTGAAATTGAGGTTGCCATGTATGGCTAGTATCTACTGTGTTAAACCCTGCAGCTCTAGCCAGTGTTGCCTTTGGCTTTTACTCTGGAATAATTGAATTTTAATTACCTAAAGCATTTATAGCCAAATTGGTGTTTTGCTTTACTTTTAAGCAAAGTAATAAGAACTTAAACATAATTTCCTTGACTGTCATTTTTAATTGATACTTTGAGGCATCTCAGAAGGTGAAATGTAGTTGGTTAGAGTACATATATTTTTTCTCATATATTTGTCTTAGCTTAAATGTTTCTTGGTCATTAAAGCCATCCCTGACTTCCTCTAGATGAAGTAGTTCCTCCTAGTTAACATTCTTGTAGAATTCTGCACTTTCTCTTCTTGTCTCTTGCCATATACTAACGTATATTGATATTTGTATAATTATATAATATCTTCACAACCCCAGCCACACATAAGATTTTATTTAGGGCAGGGATAGTGTCTTACTGTCAGTCTATAGTTCATGGAATTGTTGTAGGCCCTTAGTGAATATTTGACACCTGGATAAAAGATCCAGAAAAGATTCCGATAAAGAAGTGAATGACTATACAGCAGTCTTTTCTACTATACTCGTCTTTCTGCTTTTTTATCCATCCTGGTTCTCATCCACATACCTCAGGCCATTAAGGACTTCCCTTAACCATCTATTCAGCCCTGTTGCTTAAAACTATTGATAAACATAAATCTCAATTCTATCTAAGCAGTCTTCATTGAGAGACCTTTTCCCACTCACCAAAAAGGGATTTAACTATCTTAAAGTAGATCCAAAAGAACTAGTGAAAAGCTTGATGACCTCTGTAGCTCAGAAATGAATTACGCTACGGTGACAACATGCTTTGTCTCTTAAGACTTCTCAGCTTTCATATAAATCATAAGAGTCTACCTTATTTTACATGAATTGCCCATTTTAAGACAGAATAATGATGGCATGTGACAAGTGGCAGTTGTCTCATAGTATTTCACTTAGCTGGCTTTACACAATTCACTCACCCTTAGGTTACTTAAGGTTGTATATATTCATATGTTGAATTTGTCTTTGGGACGTTCTAAGAACCCTTAGTGGGAATTCTGCAGCACATGACAGTGATTTTCTTTTTTCTTTTTTCTTTTTTTAAAGAGGTGGTTTTTTTCTTTAAATTTTTATTTATTTGTGATAGTCACAGAGAGAGAGAGAGAGAGAGGCAGAGGGAGAAACAGGCTCCATGCACCGGGAGCCTGATGTGGGATTCGATCCCGGGTCTCCAGGATCGCGCCCTGGGCCAAAGGCAGGCGCCAAACCGCTGCGCCACCCAGGGATCCCACATGACAGTGATTTTCATTTATTTTGGTCCACAATGGGACTACCTTCTCTACTATCCCTCAGACAGTTGGAGGACTGTTAGAGCATCTTCCTACAATTTGTATGAAACTTGTAGTGATAGAACTGAAGTGAGCATCCAGTGACCTGGGTTTCATTTAGTCTTGCTGCAATTCAGTGTGTCACCTTCAATGTACTTAACCATTCTAAACTTGAAGTTAGAGCCTCTTATTTCCTACCTGTTTCAGTGATATTAGAACTAGTAAAATAATCAATTTTTGTGAAGCATACTAAAGTCCTTCTACAAAACAAATTAGATGCAAAGATTGCTGAGTGTGTTTGTGCAGAACTGCTGATGTTTCAAGCCAGATAGAACAGTAGCACCTATTCAAGTCACCACCACAGGGGACCTCTTAAAAGTCAGTTGACTTCACTATATGATAGGTTAGGATTGTTATTGGTTTATATTTCTCTTCCTGCTAAAAGAAAAGCCGTGAGTCTAGAAGAAGGAATTAAGAGTAGTAGTTTCTGAGGAAACCAGTGCCACAATGAACTGTGTGGTAGGTCAATTTGTTCTTTAAGCAGGTCTGGCAATTACCTTGGAATACTAGGCCTTCATATTTTTTCCACGTTTTTTCTTTATGCTTTATCATTCCTGATGAAAGAAACAAGAACAGTAAAAAGAAAAGCTATAGGTTACTCTGAAAAGATGCCAAGTTTCTTTAGGGGAGTGGTTGTCTTAGGTGGCGCTCTTACTACAGCACTGGGAGCTACACTGGTCCAAAGAGTAAAGCATGGCCTTTTGGGATCATAATGTGCTGTACATTTCTATTCCTATTGCTGCTCCCAGAATTTCTTATCTCTTGCCCTGGCAAATCATAACACACACATACACACAGGCACACACACACCCATCCCTGTCCAGTGCACCCAGTAGGGGGGAGGGGGCAGAAAAGACAAAGTCATTTATATAATGTGTCTCCCTGCTGAGCCCCTAATGGCCGAAGCTTTTGTTCTGCATTCAGTGGCTGCTTGTGATGGGCAGGAAGCTGCAGTCTCCCTTTGTTCCATGGCCTTATTCAGCAATTTAGATCCATCATAAAAATCAAATATGCATGTTGCAATCGCCTTGCCTACAACAGCTTCAATTTTCACCTTTCTTTAATTTGAACTCCACAGGGGAAGAAAGAGAACGAAGGAAAAGGGGAGAATGGGGAGAGGAAAAAAAAATTGCTTTGTATTTTTGCTCAGTGGACTGTGAAAATAGGCAGTAATGAAAAAATATATTTTTAATCTCCTAGATGTATCCTATTCGAAACAGCGCATACCACGAAACCAGGCCAGTTGAATCCCTTCTAGAAATGCCCTCAAACCATTCTGGTTATTGAGGCTCCAAAACTGGATGCGAAGTGGTTGGGAAGAGAGCAAAGTAGAATAGCATTACAAGAGGGTGGAAAGAGGAATACTATGTTTTGGGCTTGAGAAATCATCCCATTCAGAAAGGTGACAACTACACCACTTCTGGTTAAAAAAAAAAAAAAAAAAAATTTAAGGTCAACTGACTGTCATGAGTTTATTTTGTAGAATAAATGATTTGGGAAAAGGGTTCACAGATGGAATGAAAGAGAGATTACAATTAAAGATAAATATTTCCTCTCTAAATAAAAATGAACACATTGAAAGAGATGTTTTTGTCCACTTATTGATTTGTACACTATATTTAAAATTTTCCCAGAACTTCAAAGGATGTGTTCCCTGGGGTTCAAATAAATTTTCATCAGTGGCTTTGGTATTGATTATTCAGAAAAATACAGAAACCCTTTACCTAGTCCATTATTAGACTTGAACAGGGACTTTACAGAGGAGTTCATGCTCTAAATATAAACAATATGGCCAATATTTATTTGACTTGTTAAAAAAAATAAAAGATCTGAAGAACTTTGCCTCTTTATGCCTGGTTTTACTTATTATTATAGATTTTGAAAGCTCGAGCTAAAGTTGAAGCTGAACAGTTTGAAGATCCTTTGCCTGTTTTTATAAATGGAGCTCTTTCAGGGTAATTCCAGGGAGATTTGCTGTAGGCAACATTAGACAGCCGCAGAACATAATGTAGGATGGATGCAGACTGAAAGAGTGATCTTGAGGATCATTCAAGGTTGAAAAGCCTTTGATTGTCTTGAGTGGAACTTCTCCTGGAAGATGTACTGAGTGAGTCTGGGATCAAAACCAGTTTCAGAAGTTTGATCCAGTTGTAATATGGAAATCCACCAGATTCTGCTATGACTGATTAGAGATGTGTGAAGAAGGTTTCTCTTTTCCAACATTATTGATTTTTCTTTCAAACCCCCCCAGTTTCACAGAGAAAATCTCTGGCATTTAAAAGTGTTCAATTTAGTACAGTTCACTGATGCATGTAATCTTTGCTAACTGCATCCCATTTTCTCTGAACTTGGTTTTTCAGGTCCTCTTATGTTCTGGGTATATTTTAGGTTTACTTTTGGTTTTAAGTGAAATCAAGAATGCACCAGGACATATGAGTACTGAAAGGATAAATTTAATATTTGTAAGGGTTTTTTTTAGTTGCAATTTTTCCTTCCCTCTGTTGGAAATGGAGGAAATTATCTATGCCCAGAAAAAAAGAGGTATAATTTTTAAAAGTGGAGTCCACAATTTAAGCTTCCATCTGAGTCAAGGGATTTGTTTATCTCTTGAATCTCATCTGGAAAATGTGAGAAAATTAAGATGGTAATAGTGCCTGGAAATTTACAACACTGGAGAAAATCTGTAGTTGTATAGGCTAGCTCAGGCAAAAGCTGTGGCTCTGTGCTTCCTCAACTCCCTTTCTCCACCCCTTCATTTAACACTATCCCATGTCTCTTAGACTATTGTGGACAGATATCAGATCCTATAACTTTTCATTGAAGTCAGAACCATATGCTGTCATTTTATGTTTTCAGCTTCTCTTTAATGAGAAAAGATGCTGGATAGATGTATCAGATGGTCAATGTTGCATATTGGAGAGTGAAGCCTTTTCTCTTTGAATGTAAGATAATTTAATGTGCGAGAGTTTATTTTTAATTGAACATTTTTCTCTCCCATATCAAATGGGAACTTTTCTTTGTCCTCAGTTCTGTTTTCCCAAGAAATAAATTGTAGAAAGCATAGAGGAAAAATTGTTCAGGTATTTTCTTGACTAGGCTTCCTTTTCAGGCCACCTGGTTTGTATTTCAAGGTCATGCTACTTACTTCCATGATTGTTACCTATGCTTTAAACAAAATGTTAGATTTCTTTTCCCTCAAGATGTCAATGTCTTTCAGAGTGCCTCTTTTTCTTCAGTATTAAATATATGTTGAACTAATAATAAGTCTGAATTACTGAAACTTTTCTCTTATATAAAATCATGTAGAAGTTGAGTGTAGGCTCCAGAATTAGTCTCAGTTCAAATTCTGTTTCCAACCTTGACCAACTCTGTGATCTCTGGCAAGTTAAGCCTCAGTGTCTTCATTTGTAAAATGAGTATGTGAGGGTAATAACACCTGATTCATATGATGATCAGAATTACAAGAGATTATACAAAGTTTGTTACAGGTTGAGTTACATGGAGATGAGCATTCAGGATGTTTACCATTTATTAGGGAGTACTCTTGGGATCAGCACCTCTGGAAAATGAGTTGTAGTGCATTCCCAGCAAAGACCTCAGCCAATCCTACAGGTAAGTTTTTTCAACTGAGAGCTACAGGTAAGTTTTTTCAACTGAGGGCCATCTTCTCTCAGGTCTCCCATTAGCTGGTGAAATAAGTCCTTCATTCCTAAAGGAATATCTGGGTGGCCCATCCCAGTTTCCCCCAGAAGTATTTAGTAAATGCTCAATAAATGTTAGCTATGGAGTAGTGCCAGTGTACTGTGAGACTATTTACCTGTGAGACTATTCTCATCAGTATTGCAAACATTTGCTCCCCTTATATATACTAATTACAAGGGACAGTATAGTGTTGTGGTAAGAGCACAGCCCTGGAACTGGACTTCATGAATATGAGTCCCAATGCCCTAGCTAGCAGCTGAATGACCCAGATAGATTAGGATCATGTACCTTGGTTTTCTCAACCGTGAAATGGGAATAATAATAGTACCTATTTTCATAGGCTTATTATAAGGATTCAATATGTTAATACTGAACACTTTGAACAGTGCCTGGTATGTAATATGTTCTTACTGTGCTTATTGTTGTTATTTTATTTCTTCTCTCAAGTTAAACATGTAGTCAAAAAGAACTTTGGAATCAGATAATTCATGGTTTAAAATCCCAGCTCTGTCACTTAACAACTATTTTTATTATGTTATTTAATCTGTGGTACTCAAGTTTTCTCATTTGTTAGAGACGTTTTGATGTCCCTTATAGAATGCACCAAGAATTTGAAGTTTTTATAAACCTATGTTTTAGTTCCTTTTCTGAAATATGGGAATAATCCTACCCTTAAGATGTCACGAAGATTGCATGAGTTCATATATGAAAAGTACATAGAATGATGCCTGATGCAAAGTGCACATTAAGTGTTAGCTAATAGGATGAAGATGATGATATCAACAACGCATATATAAAGTACTCTGCACAGTGCCTTGCATATATAAGCACTCAAATCGTATTTTTGAAGCCCATCATGGATCTATTATTTTATTCTCTCCTTATAGCCTTTATTTCCTATGTAATCTGGTCTGCTGTTCCTTTATTCTTGATTATTCCTTTCCTCTTCCCTCACTGGCTTCAGGTTTTTGAATGTTATGTGTGGGTAACATTAAACCATATCCTCTGACATCTTTTAAAAATTATTTTGATCTTCTTTCATTTTCTGGAGATAATAAGGCTGATGAGTGATTAAATGTTATCTTCAAGTGTAGGAAGGCTCTTGCTGCAGAAAGGATAGTTGTCAGTTCTCTGTCTTTAGGACAGAAGAAGAGAAATAGACTTAAATGTAATGTAAACCCAGTATGGATGACCAAAGAGGATGGTAAAATCTCTAACTCCAAGAGAGACTGAAAAACAAAGAGTGCTCTTAATTTAACTAGAATAAGTATGCACATATGTTCCCATCTAAATGAAAGAGAAAATTCTAAGGAATCTCTTTTGACTCCCACAATTTTCTGATTCTGCTATCCCAAAATATCTTAACCATAAATATTACCTGCTAATGTATACCTTGCTTATGCTATTTTACTCTATTGTCATATTATCTTTCCTGGTTTTATAATAGCTGCTGCCTTTATAAATTCAGAAGGATCTTGGTTTGGCACAGCCATCTACTATTTATAATAGCTTATAAACTATTTCTCTTTAAAATAGTATATAATAATAAACAATGACAGCTAGAATGTTCTTTTACACTCCAGAGGAAATAGCCTGATTAAATCCACCTTATTCATATACTCAGGGTTTTTATATTGTTTTAGATTTAAATATTGCCAAGTGTTAACCTTAGATTGTTACTTTGGCAGAAACTTGATAGTATAATTATGGCCTTTATAATTACTCATGTAGAAAATCATCTTAATTAAATAAACAAAAACTGAAGGCAAAGGAACATTATGATTGAGTTTATTCCATACGAATAAGAGGAAGAGTGGCTCAAAATAGAAGCAGACATCTGTGGAAATAAAGAAGAAAAATCTGCAGTTCTTAAAAACCTAGTCTTCTCTTTTGAGGATATTATCATATAGAGATCTAGGAAATAGCACAGCTTCAAACATACCCCTTAATAGATAGAGTAAAGCTGCATTTTTGATGGCAGACAAAGCTATCATCTTTGTTCAGACTTTGAACTACTATTGTAGCATCTTCTACCCAGGAATCTCATATTCCCACAAATTCTATACATAGTAGTTATTACATGTTAAATATATAAAGCATGAAATTTCTCTTCCTGAAAGTCCCTGAGAGTGTATAAATTATAGATCATTGTTTTTAGAACTTTTTCTTTGAGTTCCTTCTGACTATCCCCACTGAAGACCTAGGCCCTGTTAGTATGTCTTTTAGAAACTTACAGCACAGGAAAATTTTCTGTAATATTTTCTCATTAAGAAATATTGCTTCCCTAAAAAATATGAGGGAGCTAGCTGGATTTTTGTGTGTGTGAAATACACTAGAACTTTAGTTGTTTTTTTTTTTTTATATATCTTTGTGCTTGGCACAGAATGGGTACTCAATAAGTAGTAATGGTTCACTGAGTCCATAAAAATTAGTTGTCAGGTTAAAAGAGATTCTTTTGGTATGATACATATTTATTGCATCAATGTCCACAGGAGTTCTGGAATTGCTTTCAGAGTTCAGAGCCTTTAGTACAGTCTTTTGAATATACTCATCTTTTCATATCAGTTAACATTTACAGAGTGCCTATAGTACATATTTTTAAGTAGCATGATTTTACTCATCAGTTGTCATTTATTTTTTTTAGTTGAAGTATAGTTGACATACACTGTTGCATTAGTTTCTTGTACACATAGTGATTTGACCAGTCTGTTATGCCATGCATACTGCATGTGTAGTTGCCATCTGTCACCATACTGAGCTATTACAATACAACTGGCTATATTCCCTATGCTGTGCCTTTTATCCCTTTGATTTATTCATTCCATAACTGGAGGCCTGTATCTCCCATTCCTCTTCACATGGTTTACCTATCTATTCCTCCCCCACTCCCTTCTGACAACCATAAGTCTGTTCTCTGTGTTTATGGGTTTATTTCTGCTTTTTTGTTTATTTGTTCACTTGTTTTATATTTTAAATTCCTTATATAAATGAAATAATACGGTATTTTTCTATCTCAGTCTGACTTATTTCATTTAGCATAATACCCACTAGGTCTATCCATGTTGTCTCAGATGGCAAGATCTCATTTTTTATGGCTGAATAATATTCTGTTGTGTATATATCACACATTTATTTATTCAAAGATTTTATTTATTTCAGGGAGAGAGATAAAACCTAAGTGGGAGAGGGACAAGGGAGAGGCAGAGAATCCCTAGCAGACTCTATACCAAGCATGGAGCTCAACTTGGAGCTTCATCTCATGACCCTGAGTTCATGACCTGAGCCAAAACCTAGAGTTGGCTGCTTAACCAACTGAGCTGTCCCATAGATGCCACATATTCTTTACCCATTCATCCATCAATGGATACTTAGGTTGTTTTCCTAAGTATTATATTGATACTATATTGTCTGTTATAAATAATGCTGCAATAAACATAGGAATGCATATATATTTTTGAATTAGTGTTTTCTTTAGTTAAATATCCAAAAGTGGAATTACTGGATCATATGCTGTTTCCATTTTTAATATTTTGAGGAACCTCCATACTGTTTTCCACAGTGGTTGCACAGTTTACATTCCACCAAGAGTACACACATGTTCCTTTTTCTCCACATCCTCACCAACACTTGTTATTTCTTGTCTTTTTGTTTTAGCCATTCTGATTGGTATAAGATGGTATCTTATTGTAGTTTTGATTTGTATTTCCCGGATGATTAGTGATATTGAGCATCTTTTCATATGTCTGTTAGCCATTTATATATCTTTTTTGGAAAAACGTCCATTCAGGTCCTCTACCCATTTTTTAACTGGATTATCTGGGATTTTTTGGTGTTGAGGTGTATAAGTTTTCTGTGTATTTTGGATACTAACCCCTTATTGGATATATAGTTTATAAATTTCTCCCATTGAGCAGTCCCTAATTCTTGTGTAGTTCCAATAGTTTTATTTTTGCATTTATTTTCCTTACCTGCAGAGACATATCTAGAAAAATGTTGCTAAGACCAGTAAAGAGTTTATTGTCTATATTTTCCTTTAGGAGTTTTATGGTTTCAGGTATTACATGTAGGTTTTTAATCCATTTTGAGTTTATTTTTGTGTATAGTATAAGAAAGTGGTCCAGTAGACTCCTAACTCTGGGAAACGAACTAGGGGTGGTGGAAGGGGAGGAGGGCGGGGGTGGGGGTGACTGGGTGGCAGGCACTGAGGTGGGCACTTGACGGGATGAACACTGGGTGTTATTCTGTATGTTGGCAAATTGAACACCAATAAAATATAAATTTATTATTAAAAAAAAAAGTGGTCCAGCTTCATTGTTCTCATGTAGTTGGCCAGTTTTCCCAGCATCATTTATTGAAGACATTATCTTATCCCTATTGTATTTTCTTGCCTCTTTTGTTGTAGATTAATTGGCCATATAAATTTGTGTTTATTTCTGGTTCTGTTCCACTGATCTTTGTGTCTTTTTTTTCTGCCAGTATCACACTGTTTTGATTACTGTAGCTTCGTAGTATCTGGGAGTATTTGGCTTTGTCCTTCTTTCTCAAGATTGTTTTGGCTAGTAGTTTGTTTATTTTCAATTATATCAATTGTCTGCCACTCTCCCTTCTGTCAGTAATAGTAACAATGCTGAAGGGGGACAGTAAAAAATAAGAAATGGTTTTCCTTCAGAGTTAACATTTAGAAATGTATGTACAAATTAATATAGTACAAAATACAATGTTTTAATAGTTATAAAAGAAGCATAGAGTGAAATAGATGACGTATCTGGTTGAGCTTCATGGAAGAGGTTGTATTTCAGATGGATCTTGGTGGATATGGGTAGGAAAATATGGGAAAAGGATATGTCAGGCAAGAAGAAAAAACTTGTAAACAAAGGACCAAAAGCAGAAAAGCACTTGGTTCAATTAGAGAATGGTTGAATAGTAGGTAAAGTAAGAAAAGAAACCAGGGAGATAGAACTCTGGAGCCAGGGTCCCTGGGTATAAATCGTAGTACTGACACATATTAACTGTCTTCTGACAAGTGACTTGAACTGTGTGTCTTAGTTTCTCATCTTTAAAATGGGGATAATATCTTTATTTTTTTTTATTAAGTTGATATGAACAATAAGATACCATATGTAATGCACCTAGAACAGTGCCCAGCATATAGCAAGCATTATGTAAGTGTTAGAAGGCAGGAGGGTGGACATTCTTTCCGGGATGCCCCTGAAAGCTTTTGAGCAATGGGGGCAAAGAGATAGAAGCTGTGCTTTGATAGGACAATCCTGGCAGTACTGTGCATAACTGAAGATCAGAGGGACATTAGCTGAAAGAGAGATCTGGGAAGAGGAAATGAGGGATTGGATTGGGGCACTGGCTGTGGGAATGACAAGGAAGAGATGTAAGTAAGAGATTGCACAGTCTTTAAAACAGGCACATACTAACTTTTCAAAAAATTTTTAAAGATTTTATTTATTCATGAGAGACACACACACAGAGAGAGAGAAGCAGAGACACAGGCAGAGGGAGAAGCAGGCTCTGTGCAGGGAACCCGACATGGGACTCGATCCCGGGACCCCAGGATCACTCCCTGGGCTGAAGGCAGGCGCTCAACCGCTGAGCCACTCAGGCATCCCACATTCCCACATTTCAAGTTTTTGAATGAGAATATCTTTGTTTTTGAAACAACCAGAAGTCATTTTGAAATAAGTCTAGTGACCAAAGTGGGAGATTTCTGGTTATAAAACAAAACAAAAGATGAATTTAAAAAGTAATAAAATGGGTTTTGTTTTGTGGCTTCTTAAACTGGTACTAAAGGCAATTCCAAAAGAGATTTGCTAGAAAACAAAAAATGTACAGTACATTTATCAGTGGAATAAATATATAATTTCGCCAGGTTATTATGATAGAGGAAAATAGTCACTTGGTTGTATTAATATTAGCGTACATATTTAATCATCAGTAATATTGCAGATACTACCTTTTTAATAAGAAAATTTAATAAAGTTTGAAAGTAATTCCTAATTTGTAATGATAATTCCTTGAATACAATCTTATGGAATGGGGATAAAAAATACTTGAATGATAAGGACCAGAATTTGGTCTTTCCTTTATTTTATTTACCATGTCCTACTGTTTATATAGCTTTTGGACACTGCCACATCTTGATTTTTTTTCTTTATGTTACTGTTTTTTATATTTTATTAAAATGAAAATAGGAAGGAGGATGGGAAAGCCAGGATTCGTTAACTTTAGGTACTGCTAAAGCTAGGTAGGGGACTTAAATTAAATTTAAGTAGCCTGATTGGCTTTGCATAGCTGTTTGAAGATGCATTCTAACACTACCATTTTCTATATTCTGTTAGATTTATTAAGGGTCTTAACATATTGTTGACCTATGTGCAGTTCACTAAATATTGCTCTATGTGCTAATCGGATCAGCTTTCACTTATCACCTTGCATCTGCTCTGGGCTGGTGATAAAGGGCCACAACTTTTCCTAGAAAAATTTCATATGATACATTGAACTTAGTATTTAATTTTACTTAAAATACTCTTTTCAGGCAAATGAACCACAATGCAAGTTTATAAGTTGGAATTGCTAGAAATGTTTCCAAGGTAAACGTACTATGTATAGACACACATCTTTTTTTTATGAGAAATTCATTTTATTATTTAAAAAAAACTTTTTTGAGTACAGTTTTCAAACATTGTTGAATTAAAGTCGATAATATAGTGCTAATTCAATTTCTCCATTGTGTTATGCTATGCTCACCACAAGCGTAGCTACCGTCTGTCACCATATAATGTCATTATAATATATTGACTATATTTCCCATGCTGTGCCTTTTAGTACCATGATTTGTTCATTCCATACATAGGCACTTGTGTTTT